>NC_072739.1:55975790-56119189 GCF_026930045.1 Uloborus diversus | reverse complement strand
GAGTAAAATGCTTTTGATTAGAAATTAAAAAAAAAAAAAAATAGAATCATATTCGGCATTGAGAGGAGCCAAGCATAATTTTTAAAACGCTAATAATGCAATTATTGGGGAGAAATATAATGCCTATAATTACGACAAAAGTATTGCTGAATATATAGGTAGTCGAAACATGTCGACTAAGATTAATAAAAAGATCAAGTTCTATCGCCATGCTTGATTTCTTGGATTGTATATCATTTTTTTTTTCTTTTGTGAGCATAAAAGCTAAAATACTTTGCTTCATTTTCGCAATTTGTATAGTGTTTTCAGATTTTGCAAAAAATGCGACTGTAGCGAAAACCTTGGCGTACATAACAATCGTAATACTGTCTCCAAATTTTTCGAATCGTCAGCCACAATTTGCCGAATAAAAAAAAAATAATAAATTGAAGGCCAATGGGACTGTTTTGAAGGGGGGGGGGGTAATTGCTTGGCAAAAATATAGAGAATCGTTCTGTTTTTCATTCTTCAAAACGTTTTTAAAACACTCAATTTGAATTCCATTTCTATAACCAAAGTGTACTTTATTTGTTTTTTACTTTCTTCTATATCTAATATATAGAAGAAAGTATTGGATTCGTGCAAATTTTCGAATTTCGAATTTTGACGGATTCGAACGTTTTGAGGTGTGCTGAGTCCATTTCGACCATTTTTGGAAAATGTCTGTCTGTGTGTGTGTGTGTATGTATGTATGTGTGGTTGTGTGTGTGTGTGTGTATGTGTGTCACGTCTGTGTGTGACCAGTTTTTTGTGGCCGCTCTACAACAAAAACTACCGCATGAAATCGAACGAAATTTAGTACACATATGTGCCCCTATGTGAACTTGTGCCCATTAGTTTTTGGCGCGAATTTCTCCAAGGGGGGTGGAGCAATGGGACGTTTTTCGAGTTACGCGTGCTTGCTATTCCTCAGGAAGTTACTGGCGGAATCAAACAAAATTTGGTCCATTTGTTGGTATTAACAGGAACAGGTGCTGATTCAATTTTGGTGTCAATAACTCAAACGGGGGTTGAGCTGTAGAACGTTTTTTGTCGTCAATTGTGACTGCTGTATCTCAAGAAATAATGAACGGAATGAAAGAAAAATTTATCGGCAAATAGCCCTTAGTGGGTATAAGAACTGATTTTATTTTTGTGTCAACAGCTAAAAGGGGGGCAGCGCAATCACCCGTTCTTTTTTTCCATTTTGAGTGCCCTATCTCAAGAAGTAATGCTACGTTCTGGTTGAAATTTGGAATATATGTGAATCCATATGTAAACAGGCTTTGGTTCTATTTTGACGCCGATCGCTCCAAGAGGTGTTGATTTTTTTTTTTTTTTTTTTTTGCGAATAAAAATTTTTATTAATGCAACAATAAGAAAGATAAATCGTAATAGATTGTCGTCTGCGTATTTCTCGTGATTTTAATTGTGTGGAAATGATAGGAAATATTATCTCAATGATTTAAAATTTTGAACTGTTGCCATCTTATGTTTGTTAACAAATAAAATATTTGTAATTCATTCAAGCAAGGCTTTTAAAATAACTTTCAATTTTCGCTCTTTGCTTTGCTTTTGCAATAATTCAGACATTGGGATAGTCGTCAAGTTTTTGCATGTGTCATTTTGTTTTTGTTGGGAATATTGCTTCCTCGTCAAGCATGGGGAGGGATCAGAAAAAAAAAAAAAAGAAAAAGAAAAATATAGAAGAAAGTTTCGTGATGGCCACAACATACTAGTCTTTTATAGATAATGCCATTTCGGTATTCTGGACAGTTTTCTGGGAAGAATACGAAAAGCACTTATCACTGTTTTGCGCCCAAAGGAATTTTCCGATTGCAAGTATCGAAATCAAATATTTGCATTGACTGATAAAAATATCGTAATCGTCAGTTTTAACAATGTAAACGACTTATTTTCCACGATCGCGTTAAAAGCAATGAAAAAGAGAGAGAGAGGAAAAAAAGCGAAATCTTGAACGAATAATCATGAACGAATCTATTTGATTCATATGAACTAAACGACTTTCTAGGGACCAGAAAAAATCGTCCTTAAGCAACGGGGCCCATATACAAAATTGTAAGGGGGGCTCAGATATTTTCCCCATGATTTAACAGGATATTTACCCAATGAAAACTGATTTCAATGCAGATTAGAGTTATTAAAATTTGACATTTTTAATAACTTATTCATTAACGGCTAGAGAAGAAATGTTTTTACATTTTTGCAAAGAAAAAAGTATTAAAAGTAAGAAAGTTCTAAATTCTAGGGGGCTTGAGCACCCACTTGCCCCCCCCCCCCCCCATATGGGCACCCTTGTCCTTAAGTAGAATGCGTCCTTAAAACGAATGCTTTTAAAACTACAGTAGCATCCGGGACCGTGAAAAGTCGTCTTTAAATAGAGAAAGTCGTTAAATAGAGCGTCGTTAAACAGAGAGCCAACTGTATATAGGAACAATTCAATTTGAGCTAAGATAGATTTTTTGAAAGTTATTCGGAGGATTATTTTAAATAGCCATACATAAAGACGGGAAAATTACGAACCTATCGATACCGGGTTCGAGGGTCAGTTCACTGGCGTTCGGGAGAAGTAATTCAGACACAGATACATAGGTACATACATAAATACCCTCAGTTTATAATTATACTGATTTATTTACTGATTCATGGATAAGTTTTTTTTTTTTTTTTTTTTTCAATTTCTACAGTAAGTTTTTGAGCTTGCCGATTTGAAAATGGCTCTAAAAGTTGCGCTCATTGAGAAATGGAGTTAGTATTTCACACACCTTTCCGAAACAAAGTAAATAGCAGCTAAGTAGAGTTCTTTACAATGAATGGAAATTTCTTTATTCTTTTTCTCTTTCATTTTATGGTGCAAGATAGTTTTTCTTACTAATTCATTTATTATTTCATGCCTACTGAAAATGAATAAAATATTAAATTTGTGAAAATGATGTTAAAAGTAAATTAATGAAATGAATAAAGATTTTATCTATTGCAAAAACACGAAAAAATCTTTTCAGAAATAAATAAATTTAATGATGAAAAAAAAACTTTCAAAAGACAAACTGCAATTTTTCCTCCCAAATTTGGGTGTTTGAACCTTGTTTATAGTTTTACTTTTCAAATTTTAGAAAATCTAAACATTTTTAATACTTTGTGTTCAGAATTCGAAAAAAGTTCTTTGTGAAATCCGAAATGCAATTTTCCATAGACTTCACAAGTTAGAGGTTGGCTGGTTTTAGAGAAGTGCTTTCATTGCGCACATGATTTTAATGCGTGTAAAAGTGGTTGATGAAATGAAAAACGTGTTAATATTGTTTTATAGGACAAAGAAAAAAAAAAGGTTTTGATAAAAATAATTGCTATTATTTTATCAAATACTAACAATTATGTTTTGTTAAAATTAATTGCAACAAAAGATTCGAGAAAAAAAAATTATGGATTTTTAAACAAAATTAATTTTGTACATTTGCTGCATACTTTTAGTGTACTTTTGGATTTATTGATATTTTTCACAAAGTGATGCATTCGAATATTTAAATATTTGTCTCCAATTAATTTAGTCAAATCATAGACATGATTATCTTCCGCTTCGTATTCCAAAACATGACTTTCTAGTTTTTTAAAAATGCGATTTAAATCAACATTTCTCAAAGTTGACAAAACCATGCTACGCAATAAATTTGATTTACTGATTGCATGGAGACTAGGGTGGGCCGAAAAAAGTTCTGCTAAACAGTAAGTTTTCTGGCTAAGTGAAAAAACCATTCCGTTCGATCACAGGGTTGACAACATAAAGCAAAGGTTTTGGCAAGTACCTGCTTGGTTAACAAGTTTTGGGCCGTCTTAAGATGGTTTGATAGAAACCCACATTGGCATGTATGATTTCAATATAAACTGTACTAATGGGGTGGTTTCCTTCAGTCAAAAGTACTACTTTTAGTCATTGAAATGAATAGAATGAGCAAAAAAAAATTACTTGGACCCAGAAAATACTTTCATTTTCCCAACAGGTTTTTTTTTTTTTTTTTAAATTAATTTTTTAAAATGTCCGATTTTTCAAACAAGGCGTGGTCTTGACGACATCACAAATGATGCAATTTGGCGCATCTTTCTACTACGTTTCCACGTTATGATAATCAAGCAGCGAATTCAAATTGCGCTCTACGCTTGCTATCAACCATAGCGTTGCCAATACACGTGAGTAAAGATGCGAATTAAATATTTTGTTCTGTGAATGACAACATTGAATGACATTTCATCATTTGTGATGTCACACGACAGAAGTGTAAACTAGAGCCGCTATATAGACAGGTCGACGCATCAGCTTAAGTTTAGCCATTTTGGATCGGATTTTTCATTGTTGCGCTGCTAGGGACCACAACAAAGTTTCGGGTTTCGCCATATTTGCGGAAAATAATACTTTATTTAACAAACAATTCACGTGCTGCTAATAATCGCTCGCAGTGAACAATAACCAAACGCGATTACTCGCCAGAAAAGACAACCACTCAAACACGCGCTCCGACCCAAAAAGGCTGATCTTAAGCTGATGAGCCGGCTCGTATATATAGGGGCCTTAGTGTAAACAATGAAAGCAAGCGCAACGATTCAAGTAATTTTTTAAAAATATTAAACTTAAATAAATTATTTAAAAACTGGTCAGATCCTATGTTTTTAAGCAAGCTCTTTCAGAAAAAAATACTTTTAAAATTTTGGAAATGATTTCATTCTCGGAAGTTCAGGTGCGAGGCTTTCTTCATTTACATACACAATCTGAGAGTTCTTTTTGCTTTTGTTATGTTAACCACCTCGAATGTGATAAAAGCCCAGGATTTTGTACAACCAAATCTTCTTCACAGGTTCTTGATACAATTGCCTTTGAAACATCAAATAAATGTTGCTGATCTTTGTGAACGCGTTTTGGTCAATCTCTCGGACCAGGCTTTCAATACTGTAAAAGTCAATTACCGGAAGAGATTCTGGCAGTCAACTACCTTTTCTCTAATGGATCCTTTAGAGGTAGTAAGTACTAGATCCCGTTGTCTTGACATCCAAGAGCTGTAACATGTGGTGGAATGGCAGTTCATTGAAATGGAAGAGACAAACTGCTCATTACACAGTCATATTTCATGACAAGAGTTGCAGAACTAAAACAGCTAGATCAAACTAAATAATAGTGCACTGAGATCACTATTAAGAGATGCAGACTGAAAAAACAATGTAGGGAGATAGCTGACGTGGTTCTAGGAAGGGGGGATGGCGTGGAGGGGAACGCCCCAGCCAGGCGTATGACGTTATCTGGATTGCTGCGTGACTTCTGGGCACGAGAGTTTCTAAGGCTTTGCGCGACTGGAAAACATTGACTGAACCTGACAGCTTTTTTTTCTATCTTACTTTCAATTCGACTGAAAAAATACTTCGTCTATTTTATTTAAATTCTGATTATTCATAAAATACCAAAAACCCATAAAAATGTAACTTTTTCATTATTTTGGAAAATTTTATGGCTTAAGCGAGACCGGAAGATATTAGCGGATCGAAACCAAATTTAACACAATGCTTTGAGGCTCTGTTTAAAGACGTTACAAACTATTACATTACGATAACGTCTAATTAGAAAACTTTTTTTTTTTTTTTCAAAAATATGTTTTTTTTTTTTTTTTTTTTTTTTTTTTTTTTTTTTTTTGTCAAACTTTAGGCTCCATGCACGATCGGGAGATGTCAATCGATTTCCATAATTCTTTTTTTCCTTTGTTTGTCTTTATGATTCGCAATTTTTCCGTGCTATTACAACTTCGAAATAAAAAAAAAATGAGTTTCCCCCCCCCCTAATGGAGACGCATGGAGAGAACGGCAAAATCCTAAAGGTCGTAGTCACGTGGTTTACGCCGGCGAAATTATTTGATGTTTTACTCCGGAGAAAAGACCTGTCGCCCTTACTCCTGCTTCAGCGCATACAATAAGGAATGAATGGAAGGCTTCGTCTATCTCTTAATGGTCTAAGGGTTCAAAGTTCCCTGATCCTTCAGCAGGGAAATTTTGAAACACGTGAGGAATGTGATACAAATTCAATTACCTTACAAAAAGTAGAGCAACTTTGAACCAGAAAAATAAAATTTCTAAATGTATAAGACCTCCCCATTTTTACTAAAGAGTATCACAAGATTTCTATATTTTATTATTAAATTGATTTAAAAGAAAATAAGGAAAACATAGTAATTAATTTAGTAGGAGTAGGACAAATTAAAAACGAAATAAAATACAAGTATAGTATAAATATTGATGTAATTATTATTTTTAATAACAAATATGCAAGAGTTTCTTTCAAAAAGAAAATAAGCAAAAAAAAAATTTCAAAATTTGCAAAAAAAAAAAAAAAAATCCTGCCGTTTGAATAGATTTTATTTTGGAAAAAGATTTTTAAATAGTACCTCACAGATTATTCAAAATGTAAATAAGAGAAAAAGCTTTTTTCTTTTTTTTTAAAGAGGGAGAGATGTCGAATTATTTTTAACGGAACGACCTATTATTTTAATAATACTAATAATAAAAATGTGAATATAAAGTAAAAAAAGAAATATTATATTACTTTGCTACATCAATGATGCATTAATACACCATAGTGCATAACTTTTTGGTTCTTTTTAATAATAAATGAACAATTCACTATGATTAATATGATTTTTATTGAAAATACCCTAGTTGAAAAAATAAATATCCAAAATATCAAAATGTCATGATATTTCCCAAATAAATATTGGATATTTCTCATGATATATATCGACTGATATATATTGACTGAAATTAGTTCTAAAGCCTAAAGGGTTTCGGCATTTAACATTATTAATTAATTAATTCGAAATTAAGCCCTAAATGTAGTCTTTTGCGCAATGTTTCAATCAAGTTTTATCATACCACGCCCCCAGTAAATTTTTTGTGCTTTATTAATGTGCATTGAAACGACTAAGTTTTCAGATACATTTCAATTAAAATTTATCTTTTTCTAATGGCATCAATGTAATTAAACGGTAACCTGTTTACCCATGAGGGAGGATAGGGTCATGGCCGGCACAAGCTACAACTCTGAATTTTTTATAGGTATTGTTTCAAAGTGTCTTAGTCTCCTTTTTCCGGGTATCTCGTTCTATCAAGTGCAGACTGTCAGGGGCTTCTCGGTGGGAAGTCATTTCGACCTCCCAAAAATTTCGTTACTTAGCAATAAAGAAAGGAAAAAAAATTTTCAAAATCCGGTAAAACGCGGAATTTTATTTTGTAAATTGTGAAATTTTAGTTCGGGGAGCTTTTGCGTACTGTCTATGCTTTTTCTGTTGCGGGCGAAATTGAATACAAAATAATATAATGAAGCAAATCTTTACCTCTCTGACCACAGCTTGGACGTGAGGTGAGTTGAGATGTTCATCGAGTCGCGCCTCCAGGGAGGACAGCCTCCCTTCCACGTGGTGCAGACGGAGGTAAAAAACACTACACAGCACCCAAGAGACGGCGCACAGTCCGAACCAAAGCAACGGAGCATAAGCCCGCTCAGCCCCGCAGCCACTCCGGACCGGCTTATCCGGCACTGTGGTCCGGTCCTCCATATCGCACATATAAAAAGAGAGTATCAGTTCAGAGTCGCCATAACGTCGTGATAAATACACCAACTTCGGGAGATGCCGCACAACACACGTCTGAGAGAGATGAAAACCCAAACAATGAGTGAAGCAAAACGCGCGCTTTGTTGCCGGTGCGCGCCAAAAGGGGCGGGGATAACAGAAAGATATTATGCTGGCGCCATCTCTTGAGGAAATGAAACATATATTGATACGCCTTTCAAACCTATTCCATTTATTTTTTAAGTAGTTCATTTTTTTGGCTTTTTTTTTAATTGCCTTTTTTTTATTTGTAAAAATATGGAACGCTTAATGTGTTGCCAAATGATTTCACTTCTTGCATAAAGAGTTCCGATTTATAGTTCCTTTCAGACCTTATGCTTTGAAAGCGGGGAGGGGGGGGAGCATGTTGAGAATTTAGGTGGGTAAAAGGGTGTCTATCTGTCTATAACAGTATCATGGGCGGATTTATGGGGGATCAGAGGGGGGCAATGTCCCTCCAGTTTTGGAAGGACTTTATGTAGTAACAACACATCTTCCAAAAAAAAATTTTTTTATCATTATTTTTTTTTCTTTTTTGACTAGTTTAGAAGGACATGGGTGGATTTGTAGGAGGAGGGGCATAGGGGCAATGCCCCCCAGTTTTGGGAGGACTTAAAATAGTAACAACACATCTTCCAAAATCTTAAAACAAAAAAATTATTATTATTTTTTTTTTTTTCTTTTTTGAATAGTTCAATGAAAATGAAGAGAAGCGATTGCCCTTTTCTGATGTGAGAAAAGAAAAAAAAAAATAACATTAAATACAAATAGTACAGCTTTCATTGGGGTGCTGAAAATATGCCTATATTCACTTTTTTGGACTGAAAACCGGGGGAAGCCCCCTTACCCCGTAAAATTGGAGATATTTTATATCCCACTTAAAAGTGATCCCTGCGTCACTCTCTTGATACCAGTCACCTCTCTTTAGGCCAATTCAAAAAGGACAGCATGAAAACACACATTAATGAAAAACGACACAAAAAAGAGTAAAGCATGGCCTTATACATCACAGAAAAACAGACCAAAACATGGGGGGCGGGGGGCAATTTAAAATGTTGCTAAAAAAAATAATCCTGCCCCCCCCCCCCCCAAGAACACAATCCTAAATCCGCCTATGAACCGTATGGGAGGGAGACAACTCTCCTCAATTCCGATATAAATTTAAATGTCGTACGACCTATTGTAAATGAAAGCTTAAATACTTTGAAATATATCAATTTGCAAATTTATCTTAAATATTAGCTCCCTCCCTCAATAAATTATGCGTTTTAAAGTTTAAACAGATACATTTACAAGTTTTAAACTACTTAAAGTTTAAAAAATGCAAAGTTTTCAAAAAAAAAAAAAAAAACTTCAAGAAATTACCACAAATGCTGCCAGAACAACTCAACTTCTGCTGCATTAAAAAAAAAATTGTGCAGCTATTTTCGCGGGAACATTATTTACTGACGCATTATGTTGGAAAACATGTTTTTTTTTTTCTTCTATTTTTCAGTTTTCTGTACGACACTTGTGTGTTCGACACTCCGTGACCCCCCCCCCCCCCCGAAACTTGTTTTATAGTTATCTTTCAGCATTCGTCCTGCGGTCTACTTAGTTTTAATCAGCAGTGGTGGCTATTCAGAGGGGGGAAGGAACTTTTTAGGGTTAATTCACTCATTTTATTTGCCAATTTAGGAGCTAAAACTAGAAATTATTCAAAAAAAAAAAAGCAGAAATGCTAAAATTTTTAGATCATAATTATTTGTTTTACTTTGTATATCTGTTTATAAAACATAAAATTATTTAACACGAGCAATAACTTTTAGCTTATGTATTTATTGTTTAGATATTAGTAAATAAAATATTTTACGTAAAAAAGCTATACTTGTTTAACAAAATTATTACCAAGTGTTTGTGACACCTCAAAATACTTCGGGGTAAATAATTTAAGTCTAATTCATGTCTAAGTTTCTTCAAGGGAAGTTATTGTCATACAACATTCATCAAAATCTTAATACAAACGTTAGGTAAGTTGTCAGATTTGTATTAGTTTCCCACTTACCTCCATCAATGTCCTCAAAACTAGCCCAAACAAAATTTTTTACTCCCCCCGTCCCCCAATTTTGTGCTGCCGCCAAAAGTCCCATGACTTTTAGGTTTTTTTTTTTTTTTTTTTGCCCCCCCCCCCCCCTATAATCCCCAATCGCCGCTACTGTTAATTAGCGTGAAAAAAAAATATTGAGAAGAAATATCTGTTGGCAATTTTTTTTCTCGAATAAGAACAGATAAAATTGTTGCTTTTGCTTGGAGGCTTTTCTTGTGATTGGGGAATTAGTGGATTTTGAGGGACTGAGGTCGATATTCTAAAGAGGGCTTTTTAAAAAGAGGATTTTGTGAAGCTATTGTCTAATTCTGATAGGGTTTTAAAAAAGAATGTTGATGTTGTTTTGACTTTTTTTCTCATTCGGGGGGGGGGGGGGGGCTATTTCTCTTATCCAGATAGATATTTTTAGAGGGACTGCTGACGTTATTTGAAAGCAGCAACACTTATTAAAACAGAGATTTTTAGGAACATGTCATTATCACAATAGGGAATTTTTAGGGAGTGTTGTTTTTTTTCTTATTGACAGTTTGGGGGACTAGTGTCCTCCTTCTAATGGGAATTTTTAGGTACTGTTGTCCTTACTCTGATGGGAATTTCATAGAATGCTGCGCTCACACGTGTAATGATCCTTTAGGGACTAAATTCGAGATTATACTGAAGACTTTTGATTATTGTTCTAATGGTAATGAAGATTTATAGGGTCTGCTGACATTATTGTTGAACTAGCAAAAATACCCGGCGTTGCCTGGGTCAGTAATAATTATTAGAAAAAATCGTTACTTGCTTTTGTTTTCTGTTTTAAGTGAAAGAATTTAAAACACATCTTTTTGACGTGATTAAAAATCGAGTTTCTTCCTTACCCATAAAACTAAAATAGCAATAAGTATAAAGAACAAAGTAGTATTGATTTAGAACCGAAAGCACTATATTTAAGCATATGCAAATTTAAAAAAACATGAAATTAATCTTCTCATGTTTAAAAAGATTAATCTGTTGATACTTTTTTTTTTAACACGGAGTCTAAAACCTTCTCTGTATGGCTAATGAAGTACGAAGTGATTAAAAAAAAAGTAGCTGCGCTCGTAATCCCCTTATACTTGCTTTAGTTATTTCGGGAGATTTCAATCATTGTGGCTCTTGGTGCGATTTTACCGAATTTGCGAAAGTCGTTTCGGGGTACCTTCGATGATGCACCCCCATTCTTTCCTTACTTTGTAAAACGATATGATATTAATTTTCGTTACAGAGATATCGTCGCCAGATGCTGAGATATTTTTGGTCACCATAAAATGGCGCTAAACAGTTTCATCCGAAATGTTACCAAAATAAGTAATAAAATTTGGTGATTGTTTGAAATTGTGCAAAAAGGAAAATTAATGGAAGTTTTTGTGCTGTTTATGGATTTGCCTAATTTAGTTGCTGGATTATTTAACACAGTAAAAAAAGTCTTTTGAAAATTCTTTGATTGGCGATATTTTGTTTACATGGTGAAAGCTGAGAAACATTATGACGCAGTCTTCGGCTTCAAAAACAGCAACGTTGAAAAAACTGCCAAATGCATCAGCTACGGAAATCTTTCTGCAAAAATTTTGGCGATCTGCTGGTTGTTTGGATAATGAGTAAGTGTTCAATCAGCATAAACAATAATAAAAACCATTAATTACATTAAAGTTCCGTTTAAATGGAAAATCATCAGCCAAATCATGTATTATTTGCCAATCTTGTGCAAAAAACTTACTTCAAGATTTGACTTGAGAAAAGCCTTGAACAATCACGAAAAGCAAAGAAAGTCAACAATACAACAATTGTCGCTATCGACAGGGAGTTGAGATGATACACTAAATACTGTATTGAGTTGAGGAAAGCCTTCGAACATGGATCTAAAAAGCTCATAACTCGTTTTTTATTCTACTTAGAAATTTCGAACAGGTGCCATCTTCAGCAGAAAAATCAGAGCTTTCGATGGAGATATAATGTAAATATGTGCAAGTATTTTTTCATCCCAATATTAGAGAATTTATACAAAAATTGTGTTTTATTGCCCCCCTAAGGGGGTTTTGCCCCCCCCCCCCCCATAACGGGACGAAAACTACCCTATGTGTTATTCTGATGCATAAGCTATATTATTGTAAAGTTTCATCAAAATCCGTTCAGTAGTTTTTGCGTGAAAGAGTAACAAACATCCATACATCCATCCATACATCCATACATCCATCCATACAGACAAACTTTCGCATATATAATATTAGTAAGATTGTTGCTTTTAATTTAATGATCCTTTTTAAAAAAATTCTACTTTTCATTTAGGTGTGGGGTGTTGGCTTATTTAGGGGATTATTAACTTTATTTACGAAGCTTTCTCATTTGAATGAGCTTTTTTAGAGACTCTAAATGTAAATAGGGATTTTTTTGGAAATTTTGCATTTTGTTTTCTTTTATTTCAGCAGGATTCTTGAACATGCGTTATTTTGCATAACTTTTATTTTCGAGAAAGACCGGACAAAACCAAGCAACAAAGCTAGTCAAAAAAAAAAAAAAAACTTCTTGAAATTTATTCTGAGATCGAGAAAAATAGTGCCATTTTGGTGTAAAAGATAAGTTAAAGCTGAAATTTCATATTAAATAAATAAAAAGGATTGTCTGAACAAATATGCATACCGCACATTAACGATGATTTACAAAGTATTACGTGCAACACAATGTTTTGAATGGAAATTGCATGTACGTGTTTTGGAGTTTCAGACAATGCATTCTTTCTTGAATGCTGCTCAATTTCTTAGCCAGTTTGAGCCTAACAATTTTGGACTTCATATTGTATTATGAAGTCCAACTAGCTGACGACTCTGATCGTGCGATAAAGCTAAATAAATAGCTCTTAGAGCAAATGTAAGTTCTCCGAAATAAAAAGAAAGATTCTGTTTCGTTAATTAACATATGCACACATGATTTTGCCTAATATCCAAGCATACTCCATACATTTAAAAAAAAAAGTCCTGATATAATGACAACTATCCATCAAAACTACGTCTTTCAAAAAAAAAAAAAGTATTTAATTTAAATATGCTTAATCTTATGCTATTATTAAATCATTCAAAATCTTCGTGAAAAAGCGTTTAAAGTTTAATAATATGATAGTAGCTTGTAACTCTCCAATCCAAAACAAACTGCCAATATAAAAAATAAAGGAACAAAAATCACTAAACTTATATTTACCGTCTAAAATTATTAATAAACAAAACAAAAATTAATCAATACACATAACCACTATATTTGTGCATGCAAAAAAAAAAAAAAGATGATAATATTTAATTCTTTAATTCGAGCCAATGAACTTCATTTCACACGCAGTGAAGGATCACGTTACCCGCTATCGACAAATTGCAAAGTGAATAAATTTCGATAAAGGTAAGACAATGGACAATGTGACCACAATTGGGTTGCTTCTGAAATTTTAAAGGTATTTTTTTTCTAAAAGAGCATGCTTAAAAACATGGGTTTTAATCTTTTTTTTAAGTAATTTGACTAAGTTTAGTATTTTTTTAAAAATATTTTAATTGCTACGCAGATTTTCCTGCTTAGTTTTCTTTTAAAATGCTTTGGGTAGGAGAACACCCTAATTTTCAAAAAAAAAAAAAATGATTTTGAGATTTTAAGAAATTTAGAGAGCCCCAGTGTTTTTCTTTCTAAATCCACAATTGTTTTTTAAATTGGTTAATTATTGAGAAAACTAGAAGACATTTACTAAACTCAATTGCACTGCTTATAACTGAAATTAACTTTTTCTTTCTTGATTTTCTCCTAACCACATTTATCAGTTTTTATTTACGCCAAAAGCTGTAGCGAAAAAAGAATTAACTCTAAAGATTTGAAACTTATAAAACATGATAATTGAACACATTACTGTGATATAAACTTCAAAAAGTTAATGTGCATGCAATATGTGGTTTTGAAATAATGATCAATTAAACTTGGACGGAAAAAGCACGTTTTTCGGGGGAATTTTTCAAACATTTACTCATTACGCCTATTTTTTAGTTAATTATTTCTAAATTGGAGGGTCATATCACTCTCTAGTATCTCACGAAGAGATAGACACAAAAAGTTTTAAAAATAATGAAAAAGTGAATGCACTGGAAGTGTTAAGGTATGGCAGTTTTTTGCTAAAAATATGGCTTTTTAATTAAAAACAACCTACCAAAAAAAATTTTTTTTAAACAAATAAATAGTCAAAATGTGTAATTTATGTCATATTTAATAATCGTATAAAGTTTTAAACAGGTGCAATGAATATTGAACAAAAAAATATTTAGGGTGTTCGCCTACCTTAAAAAGAAGCAAATTTTCAAACTAAAAAAAAAAATTGTTTTCAGTCTGTAAGCTTCTCATGGGCCGGATTTGTCCCACGGACCGTAGGTTGAAGAGTCCTGATTTACATAGTTCTGTGATAGACAGAGAGGCTAGGGGCGGCATTTCAGCCTTTAATTTGGGGGGTCGAGTTTCTTAAATATGTATTATCACAGTGCGGTAACAAACACACATTAGCTAACAGGAAGTGGTCATAAAATCGGTTTAATATGAATAAAAATTAGTGCTTAGAACCAATTAAAATTTTGATTCATTTTCTAATAAGTTATCATACAAAACATCTCGATCCTGAAGTTTTTATACCTTTTGGAAAAGTTTTAATGCATGTTTTTTAGAATTCAGAAGAGCAGGGAATCGTCTTACTATCAGTGCCCAGTGTCGTGCTGTTTTGCCAGTACAGCTAAATAGAAAAGGTTTTTTCTTTCTTTTTTTTTTCTTTTCTTTTGCCCATTGTGCTTCGAAAATATTTCTCTAACTTAACAAAAATTTTTCTCTACCAGCTGAGCTGATTGGAATAGTTAAAAAAATAATTGAAGTAACAAAGTTATGTATGAAAACACTTTTTATGTCTTGCTCTTCAAAATCACACAGGCAACTTCAAAAATTGCGAGGAGCTTAATTTTTCATCATTGAATAATCTAGTCTCGTCGGTTCTCTCAGCTTCAATGAGATGGGCTGAAGAGTCCACAACAAGGACAGAACTGCAGTCTCTGGATGTGATAACCGGTCTGTCGGTATATTGCCTGTAATTTTTCTTGCCTAGTGCTAAAAATTTCACTCATAATTGAAACATTTTATTTTTTGTTTTCAAAAAATCCAATCCAGATAATATAGAGCCAACCATGCAGAAAAATAATTATCATCAAATCTTGTGTTAGTTTTATTCGAAAAACAATCTATTACTTCATACAAAATATTAAAAAATCAGTGTTTGACTTCACATCATCATGTGGATTTTTCTTTTTTTAGCGCCTTTTTTAAATTGGCTCGAAGGAAGAATTTTTTTTGAAAACGTTTCACCATTGATTGCAATATGCATCTATGTAAAATCCATTTTCAATTTCAATTGCAGATTGAACTATGGTAGTATGAACGCACAGATCAATTGTAGATTGAACTGTGGCTTGAATAGTCCGAAAATTAAGTGTGGCGGATTTAAGATGGTTTGATAGAGTAAAGCATTTTTAAAACACTTTCCGCAATAGAAACAAATTGAATAAAAATTCAAGCGAAGCCACACTGTAAAAAAAATCCGTAAAATTTACAGAAAAAAACTGTCAGCCAGGACGCCAGTTTTCTTCCGTTTATTTTACAGAAATCTTCCGTATTTTTATTATTTATTCAAGCTGATTTATTATTTTATGAAGATTAAAAAATGATACTATACTTTCATAAATCCATTTCAATATTTACTATACTACTACGAAATACATGTATACAAAGGTAAATTTCCGAATATGCCTCTGTAACAGATGACAAAAAAACATAATAATAAAATATTGATTAGGATGCAATGAAATGGAAGTTGCAAACGATTTAAGACTTACTCGCTTTAAATAAATATAAGATCAAAAACTCGAGAACGAGAACCAAAATCCAAACACGCGCTCGAAATTTCGAAGATTCGAAGAAAAACAAAGTATAACCGGTTACAGGTTCAAAAAAACAGAGAAATCCTGTATTTTATTACGAACAGTTTTTTTCTGTAAAAAATACGGATAACTTCTTCAAAATTTACAGTTTTTTTTTACAGTGCATACATGCTGAAGGGCATGAGCTTTTTCACCATTGAAAGAATCGTTTTGCAATAATTCTCACAGTCGTCAAATCACTGCTTTGAAGTTATAGAGAAAGGTTTTTATGGTTTTAACTCTTGAAGACCATCTTGTGTCACTTCGAGATTGCATAACTATAGAGCCCCATAAAGGGTATTTTGTCTTTTTTTATTCAATAAGCACATGCATTTTTAAGAAGTTTCTATGAAAGCAGATAATGCATTGAGCAGCTGAAACGTGTTTCTAGCAAAAAAAAGCGATGAACACTGATTAAATAAATATACACTTAAAAAATGAGCGTAAAAGTGAATGTAAAATATCAAGGAATTTTCTTGAGAAAACCATGCAGCCACACCACTTTGCATGAGCCTCTCATATTGGACATATCATCGTTACACTGGGCACACAAGTATGAAATATTTAGCCGTGAAAAGGCCGAAAAATATTTCGTGAATTTCTAAGTTATCATCCAAATAACGAAAAACAGTTTTTCTAGTCTGGGAATGTGTCGAGTTTCAACAAATAGTTACTGAGAACCAGCAAGATTTTTTTAATGAACATTGATTTCCGACTTACATAAATTGAATTCACCCATTTTCTATCATTCTGCTTAAAAAATTTGGGGGTGCGACCGCCCCTCTTGACCCCCCTATTTGCCGCCCCTGAGAGAGGCCTCCAAAAATGCATTCCGGCGTGCCCCAAACCTGTAAATCTATCACTTCATTCAACTATAGAGAGGGGGCACGAAATTATTGTGGATCTAGTCCTCACTTAAGTTAGTCGGGCCTTGATTGTGGGCAACCTTTGATGACGCTAGCGGAGAAGATGGAGTTCGATACTCTCCTCTAGAAAGTTTTAGAAATTGAAGTTCCAAAAATGCGCATTTTCACAGGATCTTAGTTGATGTCATTAAAAGGGGGCATTGGAGACTATCCACTGGATTTTTCAATTTTCTAACCTGTAATTTTAAAGGCAGGGCATTAGTCACCTAAAGCTAGGGCATTGCCCTATGATGCCACCCTACGGGCTACGGCCCTGCTTTGGTGAAATTGATCATTAGTTCCCAAGTACACTCACATCCGTTTCACTTTCAGCTATGCAAAGCAAGTTTTTCAAAAAAAGTTAGTTTATTACCCGGACACTGGACATCAAGGAATGAAATTCATTCAGAATAGAAAAAAAATGCAGCAGTGCTTAAAAAGTAAATAAAGTAAAATAAATTTTCTGTCTGAAGAATTTTTTTTGATGAACTGAACACAAAAAATATTAAAATTGACCTAGAAGTATTTTTAATAATGTTGAAATACATACCAAAATGACACTGGGTTCGGTACCTCAATTTAGACGCAATTTCAAAACATATATTTTTTTAACGCAATTCAGGCTACATTTGGTAGTATCACAAGGGAAAGGATTTGGTTTGCGTATATTCCCCTGAAAATTTTTGAAGCCTTAAAAACGCATTTGGGAAATTTTGTTACTGAAATTGTAAAAACGCAACTTTAGGATACATGTTGACATGTTAGAGGAGGAAGTGGTTGCTCGGATTTCTTTCTTTCTTTCTTTTTTTTTTTTTTTTTAATCAAGACCTACGCTTGATGACGCAGGGGGTTCTCAAATTGGGAGAAAGTTCGGGAGTTCTCAAATTTTTGACAATAAGGCTTTAAAAACGCCACTGCAAATTTTCTTTCGGTGAGTTTAATACGGGAAGGAGAATAAAATTTAAGAGTTTTTCCTTCTTAAAACACATTCTAAAGTTCTCTTTGGCAACGTTAGGTTTACCAGGAAAAACTGTTTGCAATCAAAGTCTAAAGGGCCGTGGTAGCCCGATCGGTAGAGTGTCGGATTCGGGGCCGGAGGGTCCTGAGTTCGAACCTCGATGGTCGAAGATCCACCGTCGTCATTAAAGGGGACTGGGCGACGTTAAATATGCTCGTGGTCTCAATGTCCTCCAAGTGAAACGATACCTCTGGGGGTGCTAGCACCAGGTAGCTATTAACTCCTGGTCTAGTTCTAAATTCTCATTAACTGTCCGATCCGGTGATGGTGCTGCCATCTATCGGTACATAAAATGATGGAGGCAAGGCACTTAGTATGCAGTCCTCGACATAAATACAGTTGTAGTCAGTTGTGACTCGGAATCGGAATCAAAGTCCAAAAAATATGACTTTCTATTTTGTTTGGTACGACGGTATAAGGAGCGGGTAAGTGGCTGCTGTCCTCCCGTAAAGTTTCGAAATCAAAATTCTGAAAGTGCACCTTTTGTGATACATGGATCGGGGACTCTGACCCGAAAAATTTTCAAAATAAATACGCAATTTTGAACTCTTTTTGGTTTTGTCAAAGGGGTTAAAACTTTCTTTTGGATCACCAATAAGTAATTTTATTGCAACACTTGTCAGCAGTTTCTGCCGCGGCATGATCCAACTCTCAAGGCCTCTCTGAAGTAGAAAAATGAGTGGGAGGTATATGAAATTGAAGACCTCTTTTTTATATCACATGTGTCATAAATATAGGGGCTTCTCGCTCCTCCTCCAGAAAGTTTAAGAATTTGTAGTCTTGAAAATGCATTTTCAAAGATTTGTGGTAATGTTAGAGGAAGAAAAGGTTTGAGGTTGCTCCCCCGTCCTTTTTTCGAAACTGCAATTGTTATGTCCCTAATTATGTTAATAAAATAAATTCGGGAGCTCGCCAACGAAATTTTTTAAATTGTAGCTCTAAAAACACGGTTTTGGTGAAGTTAAAGGGGGGAGAGATTCAAGGGCCCAACCCCAGAAATTTTCTCAATTGGTCGTTTCAAAAATGCTTTTTAGACAATTTGCAGTAATGTAGAGGGGGGAAGCTCAGGAGCGCTCCCTGATCCTTCTTTGAACTTAAATCTTTTACAATGCAATTGTTGATTGTGACCTATTATGATGTGTGGGAAATAGGGGTTCGGGGCTCTCCCCCGAAATTTTTTGAAATTACAGTTTCAAAAACGCAGTTTTAGACTATCTTTGGGTAATGTTTGAGGGAAGAGAGATTGTGGCCAATCCCTGGGGAAATTTTGAAATTGAAATCTTCAAAACACGATTGTGATACCATCTTTGGTAACGTAAAGGGGACCGGCAATCTTTACCCATTGAAGCTCTATAAACGTAATTTTGGATGACTTTCAATGATGTTTGGGGGAAGAGTATTTGGAAGCTCCTCTCCAGAAAATTTTCAAAATTCAAGCCTTGAAAACTAAATTTAAAACAATCGTTAATGATGTTGGGAAGAGGGGACGGGGGTGGACAGACATTCCGCAGAAAAGTTTTTTAAGTTGGTTTTTAAAAAGGCAGGTTCTTGAAGATCTTCGGTAATGTTTGTGGGACAAGAGGTTTGGGGACGAATTTTCGGTAATTTTTAGCGGCGCTCCCCCGGAAATTTTTTTAGAATTGAAGACCTGAAAACGAAAGTTTGTATGATCGTTCGTTGGTAATATTGAGAGGGGGGAGGACAGCTCAAATTTTTCCGAGTTAAAGTCCGAAAAACTAAATTTCGGCAATTTTTTTTTACAGCATGTGAAAAATTTGAAAATTTTGGTGTGTGTGTGGGGGAGGGGGTTCTGACCCCCTGACCCCCCACCCCTTGCTGGCTACGTCCTTGGTATAGTTAATAGAATTTTAAAGATTCAAGACCTGCCTAGTTCTCATTTTCGGAAAACTTACTCGGTTCTCGGAGGGAGCCGATCCCAGTGGCCCTCCTCTGGATGAGGGAAAACTTCTTTCACATAAAAACTCGCAGCCTTAAGTTTGCAGTTTCGTAAGATATACGGTAACATTCTTAGCCTCGCATAATGAAGCATAATACTGTTCAAAAAGTTCAATGAAAAACCGCCGCTTCTTTTACCATCTTGCCTTGACCGGATGGACTTGAAAAATTTGTCGACACAAAATAAGCTATGTGTTGAAATGAAAAACGAACTGCTTTTCCCTTCTCTATTCCTAACATCGCTTCTATTTTTATGTTAAATGCACAGTATGTTGAAATGCTGTCAATACAGTGCATTATTGGCGACTATCAGCTTTAAAGCAATGAAAATTGACATGTTCCGAGACCCGCCAGATCAGCATTGGCCAATGTTTACTGCCGAGATCGTCCAAGATTGTTGTACTGTTGTAGCACATTGCAAGTCGTCCGCAGTCTGTAGATGCTCTAACAGAGCGTCCCCCTCCCCTTTAATGAACAAAAGAGTATGTCAGTTGCTTCACCGTACATGTTCATAACTTGTTCAATTAAAAAATTTAAGAAAATCCTACACAAACGTTTCCTTTTAAAGCTTTTTAACGCAAAATATTCAGTTCTCGTTAGTTGCTGGAGCTTTTAGTGAATGCATCGAAATTACTTAAAACAAGAGGCAAAACTCATGAAATACGGTGCAAATCATTTAGACCAAAATTTAAAGTTTTACAATTTTACGAAGGGACTGAGTTGCGGTTGCACTAGTTTGTTTTCTTGTTTCATCTAAGCCCCTTATTAGGTCAAGAAACTTTATGTAAATCGGTGTGGGCAGCGGTTTCACCGGTCTTGAAAAACAATAAATTTTGCTACTGGCAACGTACGGCCCGCCAGCGACGATTGTGTGTATGTTTTGTCGTTTTTATTTCAAGTGCATTTAAATTTTAAAGTGTGCATACTTCTTTTTAGCTTTCATGAAAATAATAAAGTTTAAAACTTTACCTATGCTATAAATTTAATCTTATTCTCTACAGTCGTTTGAAGTTCTTTGCTTCCTGTCAATGTAATGTCGTTGGAAATCGTTATTTATTGAATTGTATGATTTCGAATTCAAATATCCTTAATTCTATTTTGTTTACAGCCTCCCGTAACTGGTGATATCAAAATAGGAATTCGAATTTAATACTGTTGTATCAAAATGGATGGAGATACTAATTGCCTTCACGTAGGGCAAAATGTTAACATCCAACGCACAGATGGTATGTAGAAGTATTCCTCAAATAATTTTAGTGTAGTTTTGGTTGATTTTGTTTATGCATTCTCCTAGATGTAACGAAAATATTTGCTTGAACCCATTTTTACCAATGTGAGTGACAGTACAATGTTCTTATTAGTAACACTATCGTCATAAATCGTACATGTCAAATTTAAAAAATCTAATTTCGCTTGTCAAATTGCATAGATCATGCCCATCATTTTTCATCAGAGTATGATATTCATTTATTTATTTATTTGTCGATTATGCTAAGCTGTTGCTAGTATTTTAATGTTTTTAAACATATCATCAGGACTCGATGTATAAATTGGTGGTATACCTACAGTTTGTCAAAATCATGAACCAAATCATTAGAGACTTTATTTTTGCCTCGATAATACGAAATTTATCAGTGTGGAGATGGGAAAAGTCAGGAGAAAATTGGAAGCTTTAGGGGACATAATATATTTTTTTCGGAAACGGTTATTTCCACTAGGAGGAAAAATTGAAAATTTTGAAATTTCTTGCGCAAAATTATGTAGTAAGAAATTTATAATGCTTATATTGAATTGTTTTTATTTTTTTGCGTTCAGTATCCTACATAAAATACTGATTTTGATAGTAGTACAAACTTTAAGATTCCTTGCATATCTAAGTATTATTTGCTACTTTTCTTATTAACACTAAATATATGCAAAAAACAGAATTAGTACTCCCAATATATGTTAATGAAATGTTCAAGTAAAAATTTTAATTTATTTTCATTGGATGTGTGTAGAGATTAGCAGGGCTAGAGAAAGTCTAAAAGTTTTGGTATTTATTTCTTTAGTGCAAGAGGTATGAGACAGAGATTTTATAAAAATTTTGAAGGCTGAGCTTAGCACTGAGACATCGACTATGAAAGAAATAAACTGATGAAAATTTAAAAGCTTAAATAGCATTTCTCCAATCCATATCATGATTGAACAAGGAAACTAAAACTAAAGTACCTAATGGTTAAAGCAAAAGGCAATAACTAAAATTGAGGCAGGACAGACACTTATTGATGTTGGCAATGAAAACATTTCAAAGCTTTTCAAAATAAATTTGAAACTGATGTATAACTTTTTACTTTCAAGATAAAAATAAATCATTTTCTCAACTTAGCTATAGATATTCTTTCATTTTTGTTTGTTACAGGCTTCACTGATATATATCAGTTGATATATATCCAATATTTATTATGAAAATATGATATTTTGGTATTTATTTTTTAAATTACGGTATTTTCAATGTAGAAGTTGTATTAATCATAGTAATTTTTTTTTTCATTTGTTAGTAAAAATAACCAAAAAATTATGTACTAGATATTTTTGATGTATTAATATTCTTTTTTAAAAAATTATTTTATATTCATACCCAAGCCTGGGTAAATACCCAAAAACTGGGTATTATAAAAAAAAATGCAAAAAATGAATACGATTTTTTTAAAAAAATCTATATATGAAATAATTGGTAAAACTGATACATACATATGTATTACACAGTTTATAATATTTTTTATTGAAAGACTTGATGAAATTATGAAAGAAACATATTGTGAATCTTTCTTTTCAATGTCGTGATTGGAGAAGTATAGGTAATTCAATGATGAACTTCAGGATTTCAAAATCACAATCTAGGTTAGTCATATCCAAAATGAAAAAAAAAAAGGAAGCACGAGGGATGTTTGGAAGAATAAACTGAGTAGTTATTAAGACTATGATGTTATTTGTTTTATTGCTGTTTTAGTGATAACGTGGCAAATATAGAAAGTTTTCACATTAATAAGCAAAAAAAAAAAAATCAAAATATTGTTTTCTGTTGCCTTGCTCATTTGGTCCCCGGTACTTCATAATGAAAATTTATTCAAACTATTTTTAGTGCACGCAATTAGTGATTTAGGGTGGGAAGGTAAATATTTTTTTGGGTATTTACCCGAAGGCAGGGTAAATCCCCTAGTAATTGGGCATTTTGAAAAAAAAAAAAAAATTAGGTGGTATCAAAAGGTGATGATTTTCTTTTTAAAACATAAACTGTAAAATGAAAGATTAAAAATATAAAAATTTATATATTATAATTTTTTTTTAATTAAAGGCTTAATGAAATCTAAGGCTTAATGAAAAAATGAGATGCAGAATACGCCTGAACACTTGAACTAGGCTTGGAGGAAATTTCTGCAAAAGATATAGATAAATAAATAGTAATAATAAATTGAGCGACATATTGTTACATTTTAATGTCATGCAGGGACATATTACCGAATTAAAAAAGACTAGGACCTTAAAAATTGATGTTTGCTTTTTTTTTTTTTTGTAACCAGTTTAGTTTTTTACTTTTTGTAGAATGGCTTTTTAATATTTGAAATTTGGCTATCAACATTGATTAGGCATATCCAACACATTTAATGTGAATATCATATTAGATTGCTAAGTTGTTTCACACAATAATTCTTTAAATATGTGATCAAAATACAATTTTTGGGCAAAAATTTATTGTTTTGCATATGATTGCTTATATACATAGTGGGATACATACAGAAAAGTATTTTAATTGAATATAAATTTTTGAAATAAATACCTGGGTAAATACCCATTTTGGGTATTTACCCTGGTTATTTACCCCTAAAAATAAATACCCGGGTATTTTACATCACTATGTGTAAGTAATTGTCACCATTCAGAAGTGGCAAAGTATTGATCAATTTTACAGTGTTTTTATAATGTTGGATACATCGTATGAGTTTTAAATAATGTGCAGTGGAACCTCCCCATTCCAGAAGATTGTTCAAATGGGGATGGTGAATCATTTTTAAACTCATTGAATCATTAATCTTTTTCAGACTGTATGTTGTGTTATTTTTAATGAAATAAAAAATAGCTCAGTAAAATACCACAAAATTTTATACAGCTTGTGGATTGAAAAAGTGATGAGACTGAGCTAAAGTGGCCTCGTGGCTCAACAAACGACAAAGTGACACTGTCCAAATTGCAGGGCAAGCATATGAGCAACAAGTTAACCTTTACTTGAGCAAGTTAAGTGAATAACAAGTTGAGCAAGTTTAGTGAATAACAAGTTGAGCAAGTTATGCAAATCAAATAACATGTTGAACTTTACTTGAGCAAGTTGAGGGAATAACAAGTTGAACTTTACTTGACAATTTGGTCAAATAAAGAGTTGAACTTCATCTGAGCAAGTTGGACGAATGGCCTGGTTCTACTGTATATTCAATTTATACCTTTCAGCAGAGCTGAATTTAGCTGCACACCGTCCCTAGGCAGACTTGAAATCTGCCTCCCCCCTTTCCCCTTGCTCGAATTTAAAAGCAACATTCCTTCACTTTAAAGTCTCAAGTAAAGCACTTTAAATGACAATTTCAAAGTTAAAAAAAGTTAATCTAATAAAAAATTATCAGTCTAGTTACTGGTCTGCTGTGGTTTATTTAAAAGATTCACATAAAAATACATTGTAATGTATACAACATGCATATTTTCATATTTAAATTAATAGATTGTGAATATCACTTTCTCATGTTCCTACAGTTTAATAGCATTTGTTGTCTTTGATTCTTTGAAGTCTTAAAGCTTTCATTTTTGTAACAGCCGAGAAAAATTATTGTAAAAAGACATTTATACAAACACAAATTATACTACGTGCTTAATTTCTGAAAAACAAAGAGCTAAAGCCCATCTGTATTCATAATAATTTCCTTATCTTAAATAGTCTGAATTCCCATGTTATATGCCAATATTCATATGAAATCGAAAAGTAGTACAGGAGTTAACATGCAAATTAAGCTCTGTTACCTATATGGGGGAAAATAAGATAAAATGGGAAATTAGCATTAACTAAAATTTTTCCGTATTCCAAGTAATTGCTCAATATATTCTTTTACACTGAAACATCCATGATGATGAAAACTTTATTTTTAAGCAAAGCGTAAAACAAAATCACTATTTTTTTCTAAGTATTATAACGTATTTATAAATCTTAAAAATGTATTGAATAGTAAGAATACTTATTTTATTTTTAAAAGTAAGCTGAATTGATTCATCTATTGTATGAATTATTTTATGTTGAAAATGTGAAGGAATTAACTGCAATTTTTTAAAGATTTTAAAAAAATCTGATTTAAATTAGAGACGTACCAAGTAGCACTTTGGCCGAGTAGTCGAGTACCGAGTACTCGGCCTTTCACTACTCGGCCGAGTACCGAGTTACCGAGTACTCGGCCTTTCACTACTCGGCCGAGTTAACAAGTACCAATTATGTTTTAAGAAGAACCACTGACACACACGTGATCAATTTTGAACTTATTGGAATAGTAGTATAGATCTCTTTGTTCATATAAAAGTTTTTAAAACTAAATTCCTGCTGAAATTTAATTTCGCATTATTTAAAAAATTTTGTTTACGTCAAAAATTTTACAAAAAAATTATTTTTAAAATTAAAAATTAATAAATAAAAGGTATGATTGATCAAGTTGGAATTAAGACAAACTATACCAATCTATTTTAGTTCTAGTCCGCCAAATATAAATAATTTTTAAAAGCAAATGTGCAGAAACACTGCACACATGTGTTTCTGCGTTACAAGGAACATCTTTATTAGTGCATAAAATGTGAGCTAAAGAATGTTAAGACATTGGACAAAAAAATCCGACTTTTGTCGGATGCCTTTAAATCTACAAGCTCACATTTTGTGCACTGAAAAAGGAATTTCCTGTAACGCCAAAACACGTGTCTGCAGTGTTCCTGCACTATGCTTTTAACGTTGTTTTATTTCCCTTTTTTTTAAGCAAAGGAATTTTTATATTTCTTATAACTAATTTTTGTTTGTAGCAAAAATCTTTTTTTATGTAAAAATTCCATATTTTTTATACTTATCTTTTTTGCACAATTTTTAATAAATAAGTTTTATTAACTTTGGGGACATTAAAATAAAGATTTATTCCATTTAAGCATTAAAAACTTCATTATTCTCAAAATTTAAAATTGACTTGTAAATGATTGCAGAATATTAAATATGCTTGTGCTTTTTTTAAATAAATTTTAATATCTGTCTTGGACAATATTCAATTTTTTGCAACTACTCGGTATTGGCCGAGTATCTGATCAAAATTTGGCCGAGTACCGAGTACTCGGCAAATTGGCCGAGTATGCCGAGTACCGAGTAGTTACCGAGTACTCGGTACGTCTCTAATTTAAATTAAAAAAATCCAACTTAAAAATTTTTTTTAAATCAAAAACTCACGAACCCTGGATTAAAGTAAAAATTTGCCGCTCCTGAAAATTTTACCACCCTAAGCAGTTGCCTACTCTGTCTATTGAGAAATTGGGCCCTGCTTTTCAGGGCTCTGGCATGAGGAAATTCGGGTCCGTTAACGCACTCTTCACAAATATTTGATCAATCAAAATGAACCCTTCACAAAATTTTGATCAACCGAAATGGATTTTTCACAATTATTTATTGTAAAAGCAAATCTGAAAGCAAAATAATGGCTAATTTTTCGGAAAGAAATGTCGGCATATCTCTGTGATGCTTGCGTAAAATGCCATGAAAACCTTAAGGATATTCTCCCCTGGAAAGAGAAAAAATACCACAAAATGTTCAGCTAAATATTTCATTGGCACCTATTTCGCCATGATCCCCTCTCCCCCCACCCTCAATGCATTTTTTTGTTTAAAAATTTTGAAATTTTGTTAGCACAGTTACTTCATTTTTCACAATAAATAAATAATAGTAATAATTTCATTAAAAATTTTTGGTTTTCACAAAATTATTTGATTTTTCACAAAAAAACGGACCCTGTGAAAAATCCTGGACAAATCCCAGCCTTTTCCCTCTTGTTCTATATTTTCTTCAAAAACTTCTATTTCTTGACTTAGTAACTTTTGCCCTTACATCCTGCATTACATCAGCAAAATGGCATTTCGTAAACTTTTAGATGATTGGGTAAAATTGTACTTTTTCTATAATGTTGCTAATTTTTTTTGATTTTTTGAAGATAATACATTTTTTTTTTCTTTAAGGTCGAATTCATTCAGCTGTTATCAGTGGTATAAACAAAATCAATAGAAGTCTGACTGTTGAATGGTTTGAAAGTGGAGAGACTAAAGGCAAAGAAGTAAATATTTGTTTAAAATATTTCTGTTTCACCGGAAAACCTCACTACAGCAGGCATGCTTTAAAATTGGCAGTCACCAGGTTTTCAATAACCTTTTCCTGGCCCTTTCCGGCATGCCGAAAAGCAAGGATATGAAAATATATTAAATTTATATATGTATATTCTATTTAACTTAAAGATTGTTGAGAAATTGATAAGTTAAATTACATTTCATTTAGTTATTAATTATTTGATATAGTTTGTTAAAAAGTTTTGCTATTAATTGCTATAGTTGGTTTTTGGAAAATGAAAACAAAAAAAGATGAATTCTACTGTACCAGTGTGTGCGTGTTTAATTTTTAATTTTATCATTTTGTTTGTGTAAAATGCACTTGTTTAGCTGTTTAATATTTAATTTAATAACTAGTTCTTTTTCTTTTTATTTCAGATTGAATTTAATATAGTTTATAGCCTCAATCCTGAATTATTTGCAGATAATGGGAAAAATACTGTTAGTAATACAATTAATTCTGTTAGGAAAGTAAGTGAAATGTTTTGATATTTTTTGAGTAAATGAAAAATTTTCTTTGCATGTCTAGCAGCAACAGTATATAATATTTGTTTTCAACTGCAGTTAGAGTACACATCTCAATTGTACCTTTGAAAAATGTGCTCCAAGCATGAAATTTATCAATTTAGCTGAAAATTAATATAAAATTTAATAGTTTCTCTCTTCTGTTCTAAGCATTTGAAGTATTCCATTTAAAAAATCATACTGTATCATCAAAAGAATTGTTATAATAGTTCTCTTCTTTTGATTAGGTTTTTCACTTAAAGTAATGTCAATTTACAAGATAATTATCAATAACCACATAAACTCTCAGTGAAGTAAGATTTATGGGTGAATATCAGGAAAAGTGCTAATTTAAGTCCCAGATAAATTTTTCAAGCTCTTCCAATTAAAAGCCAAAAAAAAGAAAAAAAAAAAAACTCATATAGTGAACTTTGTTGCACATGCAATCCATGACAAAATTTTGAGGTTTTACTTTAAGAAATGGCAGTAGAACCGTTTTAGTTGCTCTAAAATCATGTTCGTAACTGTCCCACATTTTAATCGCAAGTTTCAAAAGAATCCTGTGACCAATGTAGTTACTTTCTTGTCTTAACGACATTGAAAAAAAAAAATTTCAAAGATTTTAAATAAACATATTTTGCTTTTTACTTTAACTGATTAAGAAATAATTCAAAGTATCTTGACTAAGACTTGGTGGGTCTGATTTTCTCAAGATTTGTAAATTGTTCAGAGAAAACTACACTAGCCAAGAAGCTGTCATGTGAATTATTTTCTGCAAACCAACATATGTCATAAATCACGAATAAACAAGATATAAATGATTTAGAACTTAACACGGATTACAACCAGTCGGACAGAAAACAGAAGAGAATAAACAGCATTTTTATTATTTTACAAAAATGTTTAATATTTCTTACTCTGTACAAATAAATAGAAAAACAAGCAAAAATAAAATTTAAGAAAAATGTCCTAATTAAGCTGGAATTCAATAAAAATAGTTTTAGACAATTAAAGTTTTACTAAGCTTTACATAACAAAAAGAAATACGATAGATCCTCGTTTTATGCAGGGGTTACGTTCCACGGAAATGCCGCGTAAATTGAGACCTAATAATAGTGTTAAAATAAGGGTTTGGTTCCGTAGATAACAAAATACTTCATTTTAGTGATGACTAATTGTATAAGTTTAATGTGTACTTATATAGATTTTTATGCACAACATGCATGAAGAAACCATAAATTTCGTGTTCTGTTTATAAAGAGGAGCTGTCTATGATAGTCTTTTGACAGTCATTAAGAATTTTTCTCTGTAATTCTTTGCAGAGCATTAACGTATCTATGATCACTTGCGTCATTTTCATAATAGACTCTTCCTTCACTAACAAATCAGAAAGATAGTTTCTATTGTCTAGGAATGGCTCAAAATTTTCAATGTGAACGTTTTTGGTTGTGCGTCACCGACGTTGGTATCCTTGTTGGTTTTCACCTCCTTTGTCACTCCTAAAAGCTCTTCTTCCAGTGAGTTCTGAACTGTGCGAGTTTAATAACTTTACTTCTGGAAAGAGCTCTGGAACCAATCGCATAAAATGTCTCCAGTGGCCCAAGCTCGATTATTAGCATGCCAAAATGCATTTGATTACTCATAATCTAAGATCTTTAGGAGTTTGGATTTTGAAAGAGGGGAAAATGTTATTTGTTTGCCGCGTAAAACCGAAACTCATCCGCGTAAAATGAAATAAAGGTGTCAAATCTTAAACCACGTAAAATAAATTTGCATAAATTAGGGGTCTACTGTACAATAAAGTAAAATGCAAAAAAAAAAAAGTAATTAAAAAACAACAATGGATTTAATCACTTGGAGAACTTGACCTAAACTGTTGTTAATCATAGAAACTACAAACAAAATCTGAAACTTAACCATTCTTGAGTTACATTGTCTTTTATACTTTTCTTCAGAAAACGCTCAATTTTAACTACTTTTTCCTTTTCTTTCCACCCTAAGACAATTTCTACGCTTTGTTCATATGCTTACGTTACCATATGCTGCAAATGCCCCACCATTTCCATAAAATAGACGGAAAAAGAACAGCTTAGTTGTGTGTGTTTTTTGGGGGGTTTTATTTAAAAGAAACCTGGTCCATGAGCTTAAAAAAAAAAAAAAACCTGTGTTTTTGCCAACTCTGTTCAGAGATCAAAAATTCCTCATGTTGGTAGCACATTAGAAACCATTTGTTACTGAAGTGACGCATGCGTTACCGATTTTTTTTCACAATGCTTTCTTTGTGTAATGAGTTTGTTGACTATCTCATGATTGAAAAGTAGTTTAATTTCTTAAAATATGCTTCTAAAACATTACTTTCTCCTAAAAATAAGAGCTCTCTTATAAAAATTTATCTTTGTTTTTTCACCCTCTTTTCTTATAACTAAATATTCAAACCTTTGTTCGTAACTACTGCTCCAAAAGCCATAATTTTGTTTTGAAAAAGTAAATGTATTAACTTGTGCAAATGTACCTCTTCCCCTTCCAAATTCTGAATACATGTAAAACTATATTATCTCTTTTAGGGATTTTTTAAAAACACATCAAGAGTTTAATGCCTAGAAATACTATGTTGCCAACATGGAATAGACACCCTTTATATTCGTTTTGTTATTTTAAGGAAGGGGGTTTTTTGCAGTGCACATGAAGAAGTTCTTTGTGCATAGTTAATAGTGCCATTTTGACATTATCATTTTAAATCAGTACTAATGAAATATTTATGTAAGATGTTAAAATTTGCTAAAGTCTGTTCAAATGTGTCTATTGCTTTTCCGTGCAATTATTTTCTTCTTTAATGCAGATTTTTTTTTCATTTGCAATCACTTTTTGATTGGTTTCAAAACTGCTACAAATCACAATTTCAGTACTTAAGTTTCCTTTCATAATTTAATTTAAAGGTGAAACCTTTTACTTTTTTAGGTCAACAGGCACACAGTTTTCACTCCTAATAAAGGTAAGTTTTTTTTTCTTCTTTCATTGTTTAAGCCTTATCGTATCTATTTTATTAGTTGTTACACCACCAAATAAGCTTATAGATGTAAAAATTATATTCAATGATAAAAACTGTTGTAAAATAATTTTAAATGATTCAACTCACCCTCAAATATATGTGTAAAACCATTATACATAAGAGGGTGTAGAAAAAACTTGGATTGCTACTTTATTCTTTAAAAAAAAGAAACTTTATGACTTTCATGATGTTCTGAATTAAACATGCTAATTACAACAAAATGCTTTAAAAAACATTTCAGTAGCACTGTTTGATGAGAGATCCTGATCAAGGCTATGACAAATGTCGTCCATTATAAGCAAACTTATTGCACCTGTACTCCCACCTTTTCTTGAGACTTTCTATGTTTGTTAAAAATTGTGTTCAAAAACAGAAGATTACCCTTGTAATTGAGATCTTACGAAATGACTTACAGGGTTCTGGCCAGAGGAAATTTGGATCCGTTAACGGGCCCTTCACAAAATCCCGATCAACTAAAACGGACCCTTCACAAAATTCTGATAAACCAAAATGGATCTTTCACAAATTGCTTATTGAAAGAGCAAATCTGAAATCAAAATAATGCATATTTTCGTGTATAAACCAATAATTTTTGCAACCTTTTTTTCAAGTTAAATTAGAGGAATCAACTTAAACAGAATCTGCTAATTTTGCAAAAAAAAAAAAAAAAAAATCCCCACTCCTGTGATGCTCTTGCAAGCCAAATAAATATAATGCTTGTTGTTAGTCTCTTTAACAGAAATTAACAGTTGAAAGTCAGTTTGTTTTATCATAGTTGTTTTGCAGCAGTGTTGTTATAAACTTCTCTGAAAAGGCACTTTTCTCCCCCCCCCCCCCATGATTTAAGAAACAATAATAAAAATAATATACATCAGCGAAATAGACTTAAACTGCAAATGGATAGTAGGGCTGGGGAAAAAATGGATTGTGTCAGATAGGATTACGAGCTTGAAAATTATCGCCACTTCACGTCTGGCGTTAAACTTTTATAGTGACTTGATTAGAAAATATTCCCATCATTTTACTGGCTTGGCAATATTTGCGTTTTTAAGGTGTGATGTTTGAACATTATTTTCGGAGAAATTGTATGGTTATGAATTTTTGATGCTGACAGCGATTATTAAAATAATAAACCTTTTTATTTACCTTTTTTATGCTTTTGATGCTTTCATTTTGAAAAATGCAATCTGTTTACATCCGATATGAGAATCATATTTTATTCTTTTTTCAAGCTAACTTCGTTTTATTAAGATGCAAATAAATGAAAAGTCTCTATTTCTGTTACAATGCTTATTTCAAGTTTTTAAGTGGAATTTCATTTTCCTTTGCGAGTCGAAAATTAAAATGCTGAATCGATGGTTTAATTTTATTAACCATCGATTCAGCATTTATTTCATTTTCCACCAAAATAATATTCAAACATCGCACCTTAAAAACATAAATATTGCCAAGCTGGTAAAGAGAATATTTTCTAATCAAGTAACTATAAAGGTTTAACGCCAGACGCAAAGTGGCGATAATTTTAAAGCTCGTAACCCTATCTGAAGCAATCCATTTTTTCTCCATCCCTACTATCCATTTGTTCTAAGTTCATTTTGCTAATATACAGGGTGATTATAATTAAAGTTCCACTTTCAAAACGCTGTAAAAATAAAACCACTGGTCAGAATGACCTCAAATTTCAATGAAATATTATCGAAGAAGGGGGAAAACGTATGGCAAAAGAAAAATAAATAGTTGGAATTTTTAGCAATAGATGAATAATAGTCTCAATGAAAGACCTGACTGTCCCGATCACCTGATCTTAACCCGTGTGACTTCTGGATATGGGGCTGTCTGAGAGCTATTGTATTCAGTGCTCCGATTGCAAACTTTGCTGAACTGAAGGCATGCATTGCGCAACACATTCTAAACGTGACCCCAGAAACACTTCAATCAGTCGTGGAACATGCTGTTTCTCGATTTCAACTTGTTACAGAAAACGGGGTACATCATATTGAACATCTTTTGCGCCAGTCTCACGAAAATTAAAGACCGATTTTATTTTTACTGATGCTTTTGATGCGGTTTTCGGCCTCAGGACAATTAAAAACCGATTTTTCCCATCCGATGTGATATGACCTTGCTGTGTTGGATGGGCTTACTTAACTAACAGTATCACACCTGTACCCTCGTGCACGCTGAGTAGTACAGTGTTTTAACGTATAGTTTACACCTTAGGTAATATTTTATGATTTATTTGTCATTTGTAGACCACTATTAAATTATGCTTACAGCGCCATCTATTGCTAAAATTTCCAACTATTTATTTTTCTTCTGCCATCAAGTTCCCCCCCCCCCCCCTTCTTCGATAATATTCCGTTGAAGATTGATGTCATTCTGACCAGTGGTTTTATTTTTACAGCGTTTTGAAAATGGAACTTTAATTATAATCACCTTGTATATTACGTATTGTTGTTTAAATCATGCACGGGGAGAAAAATGCCTTTTCAGAAACATTGAACTGAACTTCAAAAATTTGCATCCTTTAGATTCAGAAGCTTTTAGAAAAGAAATATTGAATGCTTTTGATTTTAGTTTTCTAGTAGTATATTTTAGAATAGAGGAAATAAAATGTCTTAGTTTACAATTTCAATCTTTTATTAGATGCTTTCCGCACTGATGTTCAGAAGCATAACAAGAGTAATTCAGGTAAAAATCGGTCAACACTTTGCTACCTGATGCTTAGCTTGCAATTTTAAATTTTCAATCTTTATTGAGAAAAGACGAAATAATAATAATAATAATAATTTTATTATGTGAAAAATGCAAAATAACTTATTTTATTTATCTTTTTGCAGTTAAAATCAGCATACTATTTACTTCTACTTCAACCTTTTGCACTTGCTTCCACTAAACTTTTTTAGCAATGCTTGAGAATTAATTGATTTTTTTTTCTGTGCTCTCATTAATGTGTTTTTTCCTTTTTGAATATGTATTAGTGCAAAAATAAATCATAAAAAATTTCTTCAATATATCATATACTGAAATCTTCAAAAAATTGTTTTCATATCTGAGAAATATGGTACAAATTAGAGACGTACTGAATACTCGGTAACTACTCGGTATTAAAATTCTGATTGGATGCTCGGCCAATACCGAGTAGTTGCAAAAAATTGAATATTGTCCAAGACAGATAAAATTTATAAAAAAAGCAAGCATTATATTCTGTAATCATTTACAATTTATAAGTCAAATTTAAATTTTGAGAATAATGACAGGGGTCTGGCCAGAGGATAATTGGGTCCGTTAACGGACCCTTCACAAAATTCCGATCAACCAAAACGGACCTTTCACAAAATCCAAATCAACCAAAACGGACCCTTCACAAAATTCTGATAAACAAGATCGGATCTTTCACAAATTGTTTATTGAAAGAGCAAATCTGAAAGCAAAATAACGCATATTAAACGGATAATTTTTGGAACCTTTTTTAAAATCAAATTAGAGGGATCAGCTTATACAAAATCTGCTAATTTTGCAAAGAAAAAAAAAATCGGCACTCTTGTGTTGCTCCTGCAAGCGATAAATAATTGCTACTGCCAAATAAATATAATGCTTGTTGTTTGTTTCTTGGAAAGAAATTAACAGCTGAAAATAAGTTTAGTTTTAAATAATTTTGTTAGTTTGTTTTATCACAGCTAATTAGCAGCGGTGTTGTTGTAAACTTTTCTGAAAAGGTGTTGGTAAGCACTTTTCTCCCCGCTCCTGATTTAATAAACACTAATAATAATAATTTATATCAGCGAAATGAACTTAGAACTGCAAAGGGATAGTAAGGGCGGAGAAAAAATATGATCGCTTCAGAGAGGGTTACCAACTTCAAAATTATTGCCATTTAGTGTCTGGCGTTAAACCTTTATAATGACTTCATTAGAAAATATTCTCATCATTTGACCAGCTTTCAATATTTGCGGTGTGATGTTTAACTGTTATTTTGGAAGAAAATTATATGGGTTTGATTTTTCGATGCTAACAAGGATGATTAACTTTAAATAAGGTCTTTTACTTGCCGTTTTTTTCTTTAGATGTGTGCATTTTTCAGAATAATCTTAACATCCGATATGAGAATCATATTTTGTTCTTTTTTCAAGATAACTTCGCTTTATTAGGATGCAAATAAATGAAAAGTCTCTTTATTTTTGTTAGAGCTCTTATTTCAAGTTTTTAAAGCAAAATTCCATTTTCTTTTATGAGTCAAAAATTAAAATGCTGAATCTGTTTTTTTTTTTTTGCTTCAACTGTGTCCACAGATATTAATGATATGTTTATCACAGGACTCTAAAATGCAATTTTAAAATAACTTTATCAAAAATATTTCTTTTACAAGCCGTTTTTATATTTTTGATTCCTTCACTTTGAGAATTGCGATCTCTTTGCATTCGCTATGGGAATCCGATTTTTCGAATTTTTGATGTTTAGTACGCTTTGTTAAGAGGTAAACAAATAAAATCTCTTTTTATTTTTGTTAAAATCACGAAATGTATACGTTTTAAACGAAATTCTGTGCTTTTTAAGAGTGTCTTGGGTCAAAAAGTTAAATGCTGAACCCCTTTGTCTGAATTTTATTTATTTTTTGTTACAATCATTTTAAATACTGTAGAGAAACATTTCTAGTATAATTTAACACAATGTAGAATGGTAGATAAATATTACTACTTGAGAGAGCGATGCCCCCCCCCCCCCTTCGCCAAATACTAGAAAAACACCTCAGAATGATATTTTCAACATAGAAGAGGAAAACACTCAACTTTAAGTTTAAATGATGCAGTTTGTGCCCTCTCTAAATTCTATAATTTCGTTTTAATTATTTTTTTTTGCAAAATTATCTGATTTTTCATAAAATTAACTCATTTTTCACAAAATTAATTCATTTTTCACAAAATAATTTGATTTTTCACAAAAAACGGACCCTGGGAAAAATCCTAGACAGATCCCTGAATGAAGTTTGTAATGCTTCAATGGAATAAATCTTTATTTTAATGTCCCCAAAGTTAATAAAACTTATTTATTAAAAATTATGCAAAAAAGGTAAGTTCAGAAAATATGGAATTTTTAAATTAAAAATGGATTTTTGCTACAAATAAAAAATTAGTTATGAAAAATATAAAAATACCTTTGCTAAAAAAATGAAAGGAAAAAAACAACGTTAAAAGCACCGTGCAGGAACACTGCAGACACGTGTTTTGGCGTTATAAGGAATTCCTTTTTCAATGCACAAAATGGGAGCTCGTGGATTTAAAGGGCATCCAACAAAAGTCAGATTTTTTTTGTCGAATGTCTTTACATTCTTTAGCTCACATGTTATGCACTGAGAAAGACGTTTCTTGTAAGGGGGGGGGGCAGAAACACGTGTCTGCAGTGTTTCTACACATTAGTTTTTCTGCTTTTAAAAATTATTTATACTTGGCGAACTAAAACTATGATTGATTGGTATACAGTGAAAACCCTCCCAATGGACACCCCTCAAAGGCCCTCTTATGTGGACAATTTTTAATTCTCCATTTCCAATGCAAATAACATTATTAAACCCCTGTCCTGCGGACACCTCTCTATTGCGGACAAAAAAAATTGTCCTGTTAGTGTCTGCATTAGAGGGATTTTACTGTAATTTGTTTTAATTCCAACTTGATTAATCATACCTTTTATTTATTTATTTTTAAATTTAAAAATAATTTTTTGTAAAATTTTTGACACAAACAAAATTGTTTATATAATGCGTAATTAAATTTCAGCAGGAATTTAGTTTTAAAAACTGTTATATGGACAAGGAGGTCCATACTACCAGAGGTCGAAATTAGCATCAGCTACTTAGGTGCCATTGGCAACCAATATTTTTTTCTTAGGTGCCGTTATGCTTTACTTGGTTGCAAGTTGCAAATGCGTTCAATAACATGCTGAAATTTATACTAAACTATAATATGCATGCAAACAAGCTGATATATATGTACAATGCATTAAAATAATGCATTTTGAAATCACCTGCTAAGTTTATACAAGTACCATAATTACTATTAACTTAATTTAGTGACATAAAACCAAAAAAAAAAAAAAAAAACAAATTCTAGATTTTAAAAGTATTAAAAATATTGACAAGATGCAAAAGGATTGCAATCTTGAACACGATACGCAATTTTCCACAAAGTACAAGTTTAGTGTTGGAATGATTTCGAGAATAAATTTATTCATTAAAAAGAAAAACAAACTCAGAAAATAAGTTAATCTGAAGTGGCATGCGACTAATTGTCAAAAAATATTAATATATTTACAAGATGGAAAAGGATTGAAGAAGGTCAAAAGCGAGAATACACTTCCCGCAAAGCACGTGCTCATTGTCCGCATGTTTTGAAAAGAATAATATATTATGAATAAAAATAAAAAAGAAAATAGGCTAACCTAAAGGTAGTATATGTAAAAACAAATTCTAGATTTTAAAAGTATTAAAACATTGACAAGATGCAAAAGGATTGCAATCTCGAACACGATACGCAATGTTCCACTAAGTAAAAACAAGTTTAGTGTTGGAATGATTTTAAAAATTTTTTATTCATTTAAAAAAAAAACAAACGCAGAAAATAAGTTAATCTGAGTGACATGCCACTAATTGTCAAAATATTAATATATTTACTTACAAGATGCAAAAGGATTGAAAGGTCCAAAACGAGAATAAATTTCTCACAAAGCACGTGCTCATTGTCCGCATGTTTTGAAAAAAATAATATATTATAAATTAAAATAAAGAAGAAAATAAGTTAACCTAAAGGTAGCATATGTAAAAATAACTTCTAGATTTTAAAAGTATTAAAACAGTGACAAGATGCAAAAGGATTGCAATCTCGAACACAATACGCAATTTTCCACAAAGTAAAAGTTTAGTGTTGGAATGATTTCGAAAATACATTTATTCATCAAAAAGAAAAACAAACGCCGAAAACAGGTTAATCTGAAGTGGCATGTGTCCAATTGCCAAATAATATTAATATATTTACAAGATTCAAAAGGATTGAAAGGTCAAAAGCGAAAATAAACTTCCCGCAAAGCACGTGTTCATTGTCCGCATGTATTGAAAAAATAATATGTTATAAATTAAAATAAAAAAGAAAAAAAGCTAACCTAATCGTAGCATATGTAAAAATAACTTCTATATTTTAAAAGTATTATAATATCGGCAAGATGCAAAACGATTGCAATATCAAACACCAGAACTATTATTCCGAGAAGAACGTGTTCAGTATTGAAAATTGCATTTATGATGTGTTTTGAAAAACAATTGAGCGCAATTTAATAAATATCTTTAAAAATAATAATAAAAATAAAAAAAAGCGAATGAACCGCCTGCACTAATCAACAAGAAAACTACTTATTGTTTCGAATCTTGCAGTAGGACAACCATCGATGAATCCAGTATCTTCTTTTTTTCCAAAATCTTTACAGACTTTACATACCATCAGGTCTGCACCCTTTCTTTCCAACCACGGAAAATGCTTTTGCCACTTGATGAAAGTTGCAGCGTTGACACTTTTCCATGTACATTTAGAAGTCGCATCTACTTCGTCATTATTTTTTTCTATTTCGACTTCATTGGCAATTCTTGGCCGTTTATTTCCGCTAGTATTTAGTGGCGTAAAATATGACTTTAAGTTACGTTTACTCATATTTTTAACAAATAAAAAATGATGGTAGCGATGATTAAAAAAAAAAAGAAAGAAAAAAAGATGAGCGAAATCCTGTGCGAAAAAAAAAGGAATCCTCGTGCTCGCTGTGCGTTCGTGTTACGATGGGGGGTCGAACTTGAAACATGAAAAAGATCAGACCATCTACTCAAACAACCCTGAGATGAGTCCGGTTTTGGAGGGGTGGGGCGATCGGGGGTACACAACACTAAGGGAACAAAGGGGAGAAAAGATTACTCCAGAAAGAGGAGGAATGGAGGGGTGTGCTTGCAATGACATTGGCTGCTACAGTTCGCGGGCGAAGGTGGGGGGGGGGGAATTGTTCAAGCTTTTCCGACTGAAAGCGATACTTCCAGGAAATTTTCCGCGATCGCAATGCACGCAGATGTTTTTGGAGACAAATCTTCCGAAAGTGAAAGCTTAGTAGGGGGGGAAAGCTAGGCGTCACAGTGACGACTACGTTTCAAATCGCGGTCGTCAAAATGAAATTTACAGTTGCAAAATACGACTAACGACCGCTAATTTCGAGCACTGCATACTACTATTCCAATAAATTCAAAATTCATCACATGTGTGTCGGTGGTTCTTCTTAAAACATAATTGGTATTTGGTAACTCGGCCGAGTACTCGGCAACTTGGCCAAAGTGCTACTTGGTACGTCTCTAGTACAAATTTTAACTAGATGAAATTTAATTCTTTCTTTTAAATTTTAAGTTTTTTTTCCTCTCAAAACTAGAAAATAATCTGCAGGCTTTATCAAGAATCTGTGGCATGTCACAGTGTTGTGCTGTTTTGGGCTTGTTAGTGTTGAATAGCCGTAACAAGTTAATAGTGACCAGCTCAAATACAAAATCCAGAGATTGCAGTTTCACCCCTATTTTAGGCTTATCATTCTGGAATAGCCGTAATACAGTTAAAGTCAAATATACCTCATCTGAAAACAGTGTGTTGGTAGCTAGAAAAATCCAGCATCTCAATGTGTGGTCCCTAAGCTTGATATGGCTCCACTTCAAAAAGTGAAGATAAAACTAGAGTACTGTACTCATGTTTTTGTTTCTTTGTGTTGTACATTGAGAGTTTCTTGTTTTAAAACTATTGCTTATAAAAAATTCTATTCAGAAGATCGGAGAAGCTGTTATTTTATTTTTAAGACTTTAATCCTAAAGCCTTTGTTTTAATGCAGGATTTTAATAGATAGTTCGCAAATTTCATCAAAATTTCAGATGTCAAAAATAGGCTGTGCCTTCGAATCTGTTAAAAAATGAACAGAAATTAAACAATCAGGACTAGATTATTTATTGCTGCTTTAATTTTGTATTTACACATTTGTAGCTAAATGTTTTATTTCACTGCAGGTTCTTCCTTACCCTTGAGACCAAAGAAAGCTCAGTTAGAGAACACACAGATGGAAATCAAATGTCCTCCACCTCCTACACCGGTTGTTGCTCCTATAGTTTCTTCAGGAGGGGGGCCGCTTCAACCAATACAAAAAGGAGTTGTGCCTCCTCAACTTGCGGGACGTAAGTTTTGTTTAATATCAGATTTTTTAGGAATAGAATTTGTGATTTAAGGTTTGGTAAGGGACATTATATTTCTCCCTGAAAAACAAGCGTAGATAGTAATATTTCCTTTCCATATCATGTGCGTTTTATTAATTTTTTTCCCATGGCAGAACCAGCCGCCCGAATGAGAGGTCACAGTGGGCTCCCAAAATTCCTTAGGCATCTTATTAGGCAAGTTTTGTCTATTCATTTGGAAATTTGAAGCCTGTTTTTTATTAATTTTTTTTAATGATATCCATGGGTGCAAGACCTTCAGTCTCAGGACAGATTTCAGTCTTGACGAAATCTCCGAGACGGAGGACGGGACGGAAAGAAATTCAATGACTTTCCTTCAGTTTTTACTTAAAAAAAAAAAGAAAAATTGGGTGTTTGAAAATATGCTTTGATCATTATATGGTACCATAACCATGAATTTACGTACCTCGATATTCTCTCGATTTTCCGCAATGGGCTTACTTTGTTTGCCACTTACTTTTGAAGGTTTGACTTTTAGACTCGCCCCGTTTAACTTTTTTTAGATAGCTTTGTTACTGCCAACTCACTGCATTGCAGACTGGAGTTGCTTGCTATTCTCGTAGATTTTTTGAACTAATCTCTTTTTGTCTCTATTTAAAAGATAAGTCTTTTCTGGCACTATTTTCGATCATCCTTTCGCTTTTTCTTATTCATTTGCAATTTTTTTTTCTGAATTTAACATACATAAACAGTGTTTGTACGCTCCTTCAAAACTCCTCCAAAAATCCTTCATTCAGGATATTTATTTGAAGGGCCCTTCAAACGCCTTCATTTTGGTTTTAACATCTTCAAATCTCCTTCCTTTTTAGTTCAAGACTACAGAATCAACCTCTATGACAGTAACTTAAAATACTTCGATTGACAACTTTGTCGCAAGGGGGATTATAAAGGGGCAATATTAATGTAGTAATTTCGTATATTTATTTTTTTCTTAAAGATGTGATTTACAAATTGATCATAAAAGTTGAAGGTGAAAATATTATTAGACTACTAAGACATTTCATAAGTGAAGTAAATCATGCTTAAATCGTGCTTGGCTATTTTTTCAACTTTTATGATAATAGTTTTTTTTTCCTCCACCACACTCTCATCAGCAAAAGTCAGGTTGTTTAGTTATTATTTAAATATTAAAAAATGCATAAGCAAATGTAACGGAAGATGCTGTACCCACGGGCGGTTGTACCTACGGACGTTGGTCGAGAAATTCTGGGTATCGTCGAGAGATCCTAATTAGGGTTCAACATGTATCACAGCCCTCTCCAGTACCCCAGGAAGTTTCAACGCCATCAAACGAAAATTTAAGATTCTATCACATTTTTTTTGGTTTTAGTAGGGTCTAAGTAAAAAAACATGAGCAATTTTTTTTTCATCTGTCGTGGATTGTATTATTCATTTTTGTTGTAGGTATCATGATTCCCTGTATTTTGAAGGTTTTGTTTCTGATTTTTAATGTTTTTAAACTGTGGTCTCCCAAAAGTTTATGTTCGGGATGCCCCTGGGCACAAATAAAAGTATTTCATTAAGAAATGCAAAATATATTGTGTGGAAGGCTTATAAAAATTAATGGTTTTAATTCTATTTAAAAATGGATACAATGAGTATCCTTAACGTTTATCATGAAAGCAGGAAGTAAAAGTTTCCAATTGGGGCATGCAGACTTATTCTATCTGTATAGTAGAATTCTGCTAATCTAAACTTCGCTGATTCAAAATTCTGGTTTTTTGGAATGGATTTTATTTTAAAAATTAAAATTGAAAAATTACCTGGAAAGATTTTCTAAAAAACACTTTTTTAGCTTGCGTTATTATGCCGAAACTAAGCTAAATTCAAGGATCATATTAACAAATATATTCACAGAGTCTTGGTCTTCAACCATGTGCTAAGCATCTTTGTTATTCTGGCAGCAAGCAGAATTTGTTTCCCAGAAGGACTCATAACATGCAAATCTTGCAAGGATTAAAAAGCTGCCAGCATAACTTGGCTGAGAGACTTTTTACCATGTCTCTGGGGTCAGAGGAAAAATTATAGACTTCGACTCTGGCTCCTTTTCTCTAAACTCAGTCTGACTCTGATTGTGCAGCACTAATGGAGTTGCAGACTGAAAGAGAATGTCAGACTTTTTTGGAATCTTAAAGCCTCCAACTCCTTTATCCCAAAATCAGTCGGACTCTGCAGCCCTGCTTTTTAACTGCCAACTGAGTTGCAACTTTCACTTTTAGTTCTGAAAATGAACATTAGTTAATTTTATCTGTATGTTTTGCGAATGCAAGATTTTTGTTAAATGTACCTACCTTGCCTGCTGTTATTTACGTTGGTGACCCTTCATGCAGTAAGCCGGATAGGAACTGCAGGAAATTTGTTTTAGCTTTTTGCTTAGAGGTAGTTCATTTTGATGAAAAAAAAAAAAATTCAATAGTTGATTTAGCTGCTTTACTTCCCATTGTATATTTCCTTTTTAAGGTTGAATTTAGGAGTGTTACTTCAGCTGTATGTTTCAAATTGTAAATATTTTTGTATGTTAGCAGGGAAATAAACTCGAAATTAAATTTGATTCAAAACAAAGTGGCAGGTGAAAATACTGGAGGGGGAGTCGTCACTCCACTGAAAACTTTGAATTTTAGCCCCTGTAATGCATACAATTTTGCTCATAAATTTGCACATTACTTGAAGAAGCTATACCAAACAAGTCCTCTCCCCTTATCCCTCCCCATTTTTTCTTCGTTTTTTGTACTGCTGCAGCCTTTTGATTTGTCAGTTGTAAATATCCTTTACTTTAGAAACAGGTATCCTCTCATAAAAAAACCTCAGAAATGTGAATCATTTTGCCGATATCATCAAATGAACTTAACAAGTTTTTCTTATGGTAGTTTTTCATTAAAAAAGAAAAAAGAAAAAAAGGATATTACATTTTAGAAAGATTCTTAGTAATACTTAAATATATCACAGTAAGGCACACTACTAAAGGGGAAATTTCGAAATAATTTGCTCATTGTGCTCACAAAAGTCCCTGTAGCAGTGCATCATAAACCAGCTTTAAAACGAGCGGTCTGAATCGGAAATCGGTGTGCGCATCTATCTATTCGGTTAATCGATGGTTGTTTGTAGCGTAAAGTTAAATTTAATGTTAAGTGATGAGGACTCCTTTCTCCATTTCTTTTCACTCGGCTATTTGGTATTCTGCTGTATGTGTTCTTGTGTAATCAAAGTAGCATTTATAACTCTACTCCTCCCAAAGCTACGGAATGTAGATCCTGGGGGTAAAACTTAAAAAATTTGCAGAAGAATCAGAGTGGTATGGGAAATTTATGATGAAGAGGGTGTTACATTGTTTTGAGCAGAATTCCTATTTTATTAGAGAAACAATCTTTGGCCTTTAAAAAAAATCTTTTAAAATAACCATTTTTAATTTATGATAGCAAAATTTAGCCCGAAGTGGCACACGTTGCCTGTACCTCAAAAACTAGCCTTGTATGTGTAATACTTCTGGTCATTTTTCTCGTTTCACTTATGTTTTCCAAGTGGAGGTTGATCATGTATATATCCTGGATTGGACTTGATAAAATATGCTTCTCCTTTTTTTAGCATATCATGCATGCATCATGAAGCAAAAATAACAGGTATCTGGAGTCAGGAAATAGTGTCTAACATTAGTAGAAGATAGTAATATATATAGAGTATGGGAATCCGGAATGCTCGAATCAAGAACCTTTACAAATTTTGGATTCCTGCTCCAAAAATCTTCTGTTGTGCGGTATTTGTCAGTTTTTTCCTGGTTTTGCTAATGTTCTCGCTGAATTTCTTTTATTTTTTGATCAATCTAAATGAAAGTATATTTCATTAAGCTGAAACAGAAACGTTGAAGATAATTTGCAGTGGTGTATAGTCCACAGATGTTGCTTTTTATTGTTATGCAATGTGCCAATCGTTACAATTAATCAATCATATTTATTCTGTAAATAATGTTTAGTTAAATAGGCATATTGCATACTTATGAAAAGAAAAAAAAACGTTAACCAAATGTGAATGTTAAAACATAGCTGCATAATTACAGCAAAGTGTATATTTACGCAAAACACATAGTATCAAAAAAAACGTTTTTAAAAAAGCTGAACCGAAAATTCTGTGTTTTCAACAAGTAGTTATTTGACTGTTAACAATTTTAAACTTTTATAACTGATTTTTTTTAAATTATTTTTTTTGAAATTTAAGTAAAGCAGTTTCAGATTTCGGGTCCTCTCAGATTTAGGGATTTCGAAATTGGGGTCTCATACTGTACAGGCATGTATAAATATCTGTAGCCCACACTGTATATTTGTTTAAAAATTACAGCTCGGCGTTGTTCAAATGTTGTAAAAGAAGTGGATAAAATCAAGAAGCAACGTGAAGAGAGAAGAGCTAGACAAGCTGAGAAGAAAGCTGAACAACAAGGCCTTATGAATAATGAGGGTAATCCTAACTGGGAATTCATGAGCATGATCAAGTGAGTTTAAGGATTTTCTGTTTGTATTTTTAAAAAAATGTCTTCATAAATGTAAAAATGTACTACAACTATGTATTTCAGTTATTTTCTATGGTATCTAGATAAAAGTTCTACCTTATATGCATTTTTTGGAGTTGTTGAAACTAAAATTGTGATTATTTTCTTATGCATTTGAATTCTGGATCCTAGTTTTACTTTTACAGTAGAAGACCGTTAGAACGCACACCTTGGGACCAGAACTTTTGCGTTATACAGGTTTTGGCGTTATGTAGGTGATTTCAAATTTTGAAACTAATATTCAGAATATGTATATATTAGCACTTCAGAATTAGTTCTATCTGCAATGAGTATTAAAACACTAATTATACAACTAATCATTCACAAATAGATATGCTTTGCAATTATAAGAAAGTGAATTATCCTGCACTTCTGCCAGCTTCATAGTTTGCATAACAGCTGCATTTTCAAGAGCCATCTGATATTTTCTCTTGACTGTGAATAAAATTTTTTATTTAAAAGCTTTGAATTAAGCTGGAAATATGAAAAACTGTTTCAAAATTCAATTTTCCTAACAATTTTCATGTTAGCAAGGTAAAACAAAGGAATTTTTTAAACTTAAAAACCTGTTGTTTACTTCTGAAAAGTTGTGCGGTTTATAGAGAATTGTGTTATATAGGTCGGCGTTACAAAGGTACTCTACTGTATTTCCTCTTTCTACCATCTTATCAGATTGTATTTTTACCTGTAAAACTTGGATACAAATTTGAATTGATATGATAAAAAACAATACTTGAATTTTTCCGAAGTGTGTTTCATTATTAGTTTTTCGCTGTTGACTATTCTGTATTTTGTCTATATATGAATCTCTCCCTGTTGACATATGTTTTTTGAGGAACTAATTTCCTTTTACATTAATATTTTTTGAAAAAAAATCTTTTACTTTTTTTTTAGAGAGTATTGCAGTCAAATAGACTACAAACCTATTAGTATAACAGACCCTATTCAACCTCTCCAAATTTGTGTTGCTGTGCGTAAAAGGCCTATGAACAAAAAAGGTAACCTCATGTTTTGCTAGGTGGGAGAGGGATCATCAATTTTAATTGTTCTAAAACGAAAGTTGAATGATTTAAAATTGTTTTTTCTCCCTATGTAGAAGCTGTACGAAAAGAAGTAGATGTTATTACTGTTCCCAACAAAGAACATATTGTTGTCCATGAACCAAGGCATAAAGTAGATTTAACAAAATATTTAGAAAACCAGTTATTCAGATTTGATTATGCTTTTGATGAAAATGCTGATAATGAAATTGTATATAGGTAAGTTGAAATGCTGTTTTCAAATATTTTAATACATTTGTCGTAACTGCACTCAAGTTAAGCTCTTCTTAGTTTTCTTTTGAAGGTGGATAAATATCGACAATGTCTCTGGCTTTGGTTTTGATTTTTAATGAGTTTATGATGTACTGAAATTTATCCTCTTCTCTCATATCTTCATCATCATGAATTCGACTGAACTAACCCCAAGATGCGACCCAATTTTTAGGAGGAAGATTGAACTCTTTAAGTGTTAACTTAGGCAGCTTAAAATTGTCCAGAGATTTTCTACCAGAAGAGGTGGAAGTACAATCATTGTGATTATTATAATGTCTTTCCTACAACACTCTTACCTCAATAAATCAATCTCTGTATGATTCGATTGCATCATATTCTTCGTCAGATAATGCTATCAATTCTTTAAACTCTTCATCACACTAGGCTTTTTCTGGTAATTTCTGGAACTTTGCTAAAACATTATACACTTCCTTATTTTCATGAAGCAGGAAAAACTGATTAACAGCTGTAGTAAACAACCTTCTTTTATTAGTTCTTTCTTAAATTTATAACAGTAATTGCTCCCATTTCAGTTCTTATGGTATCAGTTTTTTCGGTATCAATCATCTTCTTATTTCAATGTAAATATATGTACTGCAGAAGAAGTCACTGATGAAACATCTGCTTGAACATAAATCACTTTCGCAGAAGTTCTTTTTCAAGGACAGTCAATAGCATATGATTCACCGCTATAAGTTCAGTTCTTTCATAGAGGAATATTTTCACAGTCCAAAATCAAAAGTTTTAGATTCAATTACTCACTTTCATGGATGCCACTTTGTTCAGACAGTAGACTTCTTACTTTTGTATCAATTTACTTGCTTAACAAAATAGAAAAATAGGAATATTGTGTACACATCGTTGCTCTTCTATCTTTGAACGTAATCATAAGAATATTTCTTGTCTTATTATGGGGATAAAAAAGACACTTAATGTTTCTATACATAATACAGTCAAATGTCGCTAATGCGTAACTCATCGATGTGAAAATGTCCCGTAACATGCATTTGATCCCATGAGTTAGCAATCGCTCGATAATTTATTGGTTAATTTAAAATCTGTTAACATGAACTAATTATCAGGGTCCTAGGAATTCTGTGTTAAGGAGTTTCAACTGTAAAGACTTGCAGTTTTCAGCGTTTGATTCCTTAGTAATAGTTTGAAAGTAATAATTATGTTTAAAGTTTTTTTAATTGAAATATGAGAGTTGTATAATATTTTGGTTTGAGTGTCTACATAGCTTTACAATGTATTAATTCTTACATTGTGAGGTATCAATAACCCCACAGCACAATGTTGCAATGCATCACGTTATAGTTCAAACAAAGATTTCAAAAATTGTATTACAGCATTATATATAATCACTAATCATTCATTAATATATAAACAATAAATATATTCCTTCAAATTTAACCCATGAACTATTTAAAAACAAAGTAATGAGAACAGAGAACAAGCTTTCATAACTTTCTTCTAAAAAAACATAGTTGCATAGCCAAGCTGTTGCTCAAAACATTTTCAATAAATCATCGAAAAAATCCTATGTGTTAGTCAAAACAAATAATATGAGTGACATTGAAGTTGTGCAGATATATTGTCTACTGGCTAGAAAAACTATAAAATAACCCACCAGTTAAACATTATTCATGAAGCCATTTCTTTTTTCCAAAACAATATTTAAAATATTCAGAAATTTTCTAATGTTACGTTATTGATTCGATATATATATATTTATATGTTATAAAATAAAGTAGCCATTCAGTCATATATTACTATCAAGCATGTCATTTAGGTGGAACTGGGGGGAGGTAATTGTTCCCTCCCCACATATATATAGAGGAGGCTTTTTGTGACTTGTTTTTCCTTATACTATGAATTTAGTACATGTCCTAAACCCATATATAGTTTATAAGTGGGTGTGGCTTTTGTTGTTTTTCCTTATAATTGAATATGTGCCTCTGACCCTCCTGAAAAAATTGATAATGATGTGTCTGTTTACTGTATCATGTATCAATTAAATATTGTAATTTCTACATATTTCAAAAGCTGCTTGTAAAGCTATTATGTCCTGGAATTTTATTAGAAATTGTGTCCTGAAAATTTTAAAATTAAACTATGACCCCTGCATTATATTTTGTATGAAACACAGCATGTCCACAGTGCAAACTATCCCCGTGATGATGTAAAAATGGTTTAGTGTAATGACAAGTCTTCCGTTCCATTACTAGGGATTTTTAAAGGCCATGAAGAGGTCAGCAATAAAGCCCATTCTAGAAGGTCATCAATCAATCGCCTCCACACATGAAAATGTGACTGAAATCCTGAACTGAGTGTTCCTTGAATGGGAGACATTAAAACATTTCAAAAAGTAACCATTTATGAGGTAGTGCTGAATAATCAGCAGGAGTGAGAAATGCACAAAAATGAGGACCAGTTTCTTGTCCTATATTCAAAGGTGTAAATTCCTCAGCTGCTGTACAATCCTGATGTGACTTCCATGGATTTTTTTTTTTTTCCCTTATTAGAAAACTAACATGATAAAAATTCATTTCGAGACATTTGACTAAGTTGGCAGATAGCACCAAGGCTCTGAAGAATTCCAAAAAAAAAAAAAGATAAAGGCCAACCATGATGCTTTCAGCGCTTGAAAAGCAGTGGCGGCTCGTGCCTTAATTTAGCGGGTGGGCTTGCTGTATAAAGTTTTATCAATAATATTTATACAGATACAATGGAGAGGACTGCAGTTAGTAATGCTGAACAATATAAGATAGTCTTTATTGCAGTTGTTTCATTTCTAACTTCTCTTCTACTTCAAAGTTGAAATTGTTTTAGAAAAATATCCACTTGAGCATTTTTTGAAAATTCAAGGCAAATAACCTAAATTTAATGACAAGACACCCACCCCATGCCAACTAGTAATAAACAACACACAGCATTAATTAAACTACTGCATTACACTCTTGATGCCAACACGAGCACATGATCACGCAGAAGCTTTAACTTTCGTTTTAGCATGCTTCCTTATCTCAAATTACAAAATTGGTAACTATTTTTTTTTCCAGAAGCACAGTTTCCTCAATCGCTAGTGCATTCTTCATACATCAAAATTAGAATTAATTATTTAATTTAATTAATTTTTATTGTGTGAAACTACATCACAATATCTAGGGGTCACATCACATTCATAGCATTTTTGTAAAACATTTCAATAAAATATGTAATTCTTTGGAATCTTTGTATGCGCTTACTTATTTACCAATAATTATTCTTCATGCCCTTTCATAAAATCAAAACACTGAAGAATATATCAGTTTTTTAAAAGTTTAAATTTTGAGATCTTGAATTCAAAGTATGGTTTTCACTATCGCGAATTGCGATAGGAGGAATTTCTTTTTTCTACTAATGGCTTTTATCGCAACCATATTTTGAATTCCTGACGTCAAAATTCAAATGAATGCCTGGGGCTGGATGCTGGATATTATGTGCTGGATACTTTTTTCGCGTAAAAAGGATTGTGTAAAGTCCAGAAGGTCGTTAATAAATAATTCGATTCCGAGGCACATGGATGCCTGCATTACTGTCAGCCCCGCTTAGTTGAGTAAAATCTCTAGGAACCAAATTTAAAGATGTAATGTTAGAGATTCCCCCCCCCTATAGATGTAATGTTAGAGATCCCCGCTTAATCGAATAATTTCTTCGGAAAATCGAATAATAGTAATCGGCTTTCACATATATTTTTGCTGAAATTTTTTTTCAATACGTTAAAAATAAATTAAATAGGAGCAATTACTGACGTAAAAACTTAAAATAGCATTTTTCGGCAAACGACGGGCGGGAAAAACAACATTAATTTTCCATCAAAACATTTCCATTCTTCTATCTAGTTTCTTCTATAGTTACCAATGCCATTACCAACAGACAGTCGATAAATAAATTAAAAAACACAACAAAATATTAACATTGCAGAAAATAAGAAATTGATAATCATTGATTACGTAAAACGCGGTAATTGAATTTAGAAAACTGTTCACAAAACACATTGAGCAAGGAATCCACTATTATGGACTTTCTCCAAACAATATCAACTGAAAAAAGGTGTAGATTTAATACCTCAAGTTGTAAGTTGCATATTTATAATTTTCATATGTACTTGTATTATATATACTTAGTTATTATACTATGTTGTTGATTACTTAGCTTATTTAAAACGCTTTTTAATCAAAAACATTTTTTTTCTATTACTTACATATTGATTTATTATTACGTTTTAAGCAAAAGTTGTCAACCAGGGAAGATAAATAAAATTTCCCAGCTTAATCGAATATTTCTTGAAACCGACGGTATTCGTTTAAGTGGGGCCAACAGTATAAGAATAGAAAAATAAAATCAAAGGCATACGTCATTCAACGGTCAAGTGAACACAATAAGCAATTCATGATTGCTCAAAAACAGTTCGAAATCAAGAAAAAGCGCACCTAGTGTGAGTGACCTAAAGTTGATAACTTTTTAAATAATTAAACTAAGCGTTGAAACTCGCTTCATAAAGTTTGAAACAATCTGAAGTTTTAAAACAAACAATAAAAAAATCGAAAAGTTTGGTCATTTTTGAGGTTATGTGGCCCTACGCCTTTAAGGATTTAAAGCGATGTACCGGATCAAATTGAAATAATTCAGGTTTACAAATACAAATACAAATGTGACGACCAGCAACAGGCTCTGGGCTCAGCTAGGCTGGTCCTAGTCAATTAGTCCCCAATGAAGATCAATGGCCCTCTTAAAGCTATCCACTCCCTTGCTCATTACCGCCTCTTCCGGTAAGCTATTCCAAGTGCCCACGACCCTGCTAAAGTAGTAGTTTTTCCTGATTTCCAAGTTAGCCTGAGATTTAAATAGCTTAAAACAATGACCCCTTGTCCTGCTTTCCCCGCAAAAATTTAATCCATTTACATCTTTCATTTTGATAAATTTAAATAATTGAATCATGTCCCCTCTGACTCTCCTTTGCTCCAGGCTATACATATTAAGCCTATTAAGTCTGGTATCATAGTCTAAATCTGAGAGTCCCCTTACTAATTTAGTTACCCTTCTTTGAACCCTTTCCAATACAAAAATATCTTTCTTTAGATAAGGCGACCAAAATTGAACAGCATACTCCAAATGAGGTCTTACTAAACTCCTATATAAAGGCAGAAGAACTTTCTTAGGTTTGTTCCGCCTTAGAGTACTACAGAATAGAAAACACATATCGATAAGACCTATTATACGATTAATACTTATTACTTTTGCCAAATATCAGAACAAAAAAGAAAATTGAATAGATCTCGCCCAATTGAAGTTTTTTTGTAAAAGTTTCGGACCAATTCAGAATTTTTCACACTCAAAACCAACTAGTATATTCGAAAACAAACTCTTCATTCAGAAATTCCGATCATATTAGTTCCAAACGGAGAAATAAATAAAAATACGCACGCATGCGATGCGGTAGAATCGGAGGGAACCCATAAAATGGTAAATGCCAGTTCCAGATACTAACAGAAATTTAAGATTAAAGACAAATACAAAAGAAGGACGGTGGAAAACGATAAGAGCACTTTCTTTCATTCAGTGGGCTTGTCATTTTTTGCCCATTTTCGAACTGTTGTTTCGTACAAGTGACGTGTGTCAAATCCTTCCCCACCTGCTATTGCCCTTCTACTGCTGTTGGGGGTAAAGCTATTTTTCGGAGGGCCAGGGAGCGGGAGCCCACACAAGCAGAAATCGGAGTGACACGGACTTGCCGTTTTGGTGTCTGATTGAATCGTCGTGATTGGTTAGGTGCGGAGGTGTGGCAAGTCAATCGAGGGGCAAACCAGTCGCAGCCCCAAGAATCATTCTCAGAGCTTGCAAGCGAAACGCTAACAATTTAGAAGCAATATGCAAGGTGTTAGAGATTTAAAATGTGTTTCATGTCCTCAATTCGTTGTTTGTTTGTTTTTTTATTTTTTTTATTTTTTTTATTTTTTAGCGAAATACTAAACGTTATTTTGACATGATCTATTTAGTGGTGTGTACAATTTTTCTGGGTGGGCCTTGCCCACCCGGCCCATAGTGACGAGCCGCCACTGTTGAAAAGCTTACTGGAAGCAATATATCAATGCAGGAAATGTCCAGTTTGTAACCTTTTCATGTACTGTAATGACCAGATTAATAAGTATTTTATAATCTCACTGACGTTACTTTCCAGATAGATCTTGTGATTGGACCAACTCCTAAGTGGGAGTTGATTCGATAGTGAACTATGTAATATTTTGAAGGAATGGCACTAATAGCACTTTGTGATTTTGTACTAGTATTTTTTAATTCTTTATTTACTTACTGTTTTCAGATTTACTGCTAGGCCCTTAGTTCACACATTGTTTGAAGGAGGCATGGCCACATGCTTTGCTTATGGTCAAACTGGTAGTGGAAAAACCCATGTAAGTTGAATGGTTACAGATATTTTGTGTGTTTACGTAGTTTTATTTTCGTTCAACTACCTGCCAACTGTGAAGCATTTTCTGGGTAATTTCAATGTTTTGAAAAATGCTCTGATACTGTTAAAGTGTACAATTTCGTGATTTCATTGAATACCTAGACCTAGCTATTTTATGAATTAAATAATCTGTGTAACAAACTAGTAGGGGTTCACCGGATAGCCGCTAGCCATCTGGTATCCGGCTGATTTTTTTACTATCCAGTATCCGGCGATTACCGACATGCTTTCCAATGGTACAAAAGCCAAAAAAATCGGACAATTTCTTGCCATAGACGTATGTTCAAGGGGACGTAAAATTGAGTTTTTAATGTCTCCATTAATTAGCGTCCTACGTGGTTGAAGCTTGAATATTCGTGACCCCCAAAAAAATTCGAATTTTTTAATACCTGGTTCGACTCTGAACTCAAGCAGGTTCTTGAGAATTTTGCATATAAGCGCGCAACGTTCCCCATTCCGTTTCACCCTTTTAAAATTGAAATTTCCAAAAATCCTTTCTTAGCATGCGCTTATGTTATAAAATTAACCTATGTTCCAAATTTCAGTTTTCTAACCTCAGTAGTTTTGGCTGTGCATTGATTGTCAGTCAACACAAGCTATTTTATATATGCAGAAACTGATTTTTTCAAAAAAAAATCAGTTATTTTAGGGGATTTTTTTTTTTTTTTAAAAAAACTGATGTTAAATTTAGCACACTGAAAGAATCAACTTGATTGAGACTTCCACATAACTAAATTTTTTCACTTAATAGCTCATTTAAAAGAAATCTCATTTTGGAAACTTGCCAAAACTGCATATAGTGTTTGGTATTTCAATCCTTTTTGTATCTTATAAATTTTCAATTATTTTGAAAGTTTTAAAGCTGTTTTGACACATGCTTGTTTAAATCTGCTTATTTCATTTTTAATTTTAACAGTTTATTTATTTTATCAATCTGATATAAATATTAAATAATTGATTGCATCAATTAGCACCTTTTATTTACCAACTCTTCATGCTCAAATATTCGCACCCTTGAATTGCATGTGACTAAAAACAATGTATTACATGCCTAACTTATATACACAACATAAATCATGGCTTTTATAAAGCAAATAAGCATTGGCATATTATTTAATCATATTCTACCTGATTTCAATCACAGCAAAATTTTGAAATTACTTCCGAAATCTTTTTCATTACTGATTACACTACACTACATTAGTCATTAATTTTAAATGTAGTGAAGCACCATTTATAAGTTTTTGAAGGGACTCTATGAAAAAATGTTAAATAGGTATACGTTTATGTGTAATAAACTCTGCAGAGATGAATTTTAAAAATATTTTTGATAAAAACGCATAAAAGGGAAATGTATAAATGGTACTTCACTGTATTCCTTTTTTCATCGTTATTTTTGGTTAGTGTTAGTTGATCTGTTTCTTACAGCCTACACTATGAGAGATTAGTTTTTAAGTTTTAATAGTGTGGTAGGTTTTGCAAAATGCTGAAATTTTTATGTGAACTGGAACCAAGTCAACATTTTTATGTTTTAGTAATTAAAAAGTTGATGCTTTCAAATAGTCCAACTAGTCCTTAAAAAAAGCTCATTTTATCCTTCCAAAATCCTTAAATATTTCTTGAAAAAAAATTTCAATTTTGTGTACAAACCATCTGATATAATTTATTTTCTTTTTCCCCCAGACAATGGCCGGTGATTTTATTTCAAAATCAACTCAAGATTGTAGTAAAGGAATTTATGCTTTAGCAAGTAAGTGTTCAGATATGTTTATTCACGTTTTTGAATTATGTTTCGAAGTTACTAGAAAAAATATTGTCTTAATTTATCTTAAAAACTCCTTTTTTATTTCTCCACAGCTAGAGAAGTTTTTAATCTACTTAATAGTCCACAATATAGGCATGAAGGTTTTACTGTGAATTGTAGCTTTTTTGAAATTTATAGTGGGAAGGTAAGTTTTTCTGCCAGTAACCTAACAATATTTGTTTTATTTAAGAAAAGATATTCAAATTTATAGCCTGTTAGTTATAATTTGTATTTTTACTCCTAATTCAAGAATTGATGTACTATCTGTTAGAATTTGTATCAGTGTATAAGGATTACTTTTCAAAATATACTCTATTTGTGTTTATATTCTAATGTATGTAAATATGGAAAATGATACTTGAATATGAACAGTTTTTTATATCGTGAACTAGATCAAAAATGTTTTACAAATTGAAACTTTTTTTTACTATTCTCTATAATTATGATTAACAGGAATTTAAATCCATCACATGTTCCAGGTTTTTGATTTATTAAATAATAAAGCTAAGTTGCGGGTCTTGGAAGATGGAAAACAGCAAGTACAGATAGTTGGATTAAGGGAGAAAGAAGTTCAAACTGTAGAAAGTGTTTTGGATCTTATCCAACATGGCAACAATGTAAGGTAAGTTGTAAAAATAGTTTGAGTTGAAAACAACTATAATGTCTTGTATTTAATATTCACTTCACAGTTGTGGAAAATATCTAATGGGTTAGCTAAAAAAGGTACTAATTTTGTAAATGATCGATGGTAATTCTCTTAAAATATGAATGAAATGTCACTGAAGAGTCGGTTCAACGCTCAAATTACTGAAGGTATAATAATTACAATAATCAGTGCAAAAGAGCTGAACTTTAGACAGCAAAAGACAAAAGATAGGCTTGTTGAACTAAATTGCTCTTTGAATAATGTCGGTGTTAGAAAGTATATTAATTTCCCAGAGCTTTCAGACATGAGATTAAGGCGACGTACAGTCTTGATGCACATTTCTTCTTTTTTTGGTTCTGGCAGGAACTATGGTTTTAAGTTTTAAAGTGTCTGTATGAGAATTCAAACAATAAGGAAAGAAAAAAGAATATAAGAAGATTCAAAACATAGTCAACTCTTTCAAATATAGATGTTATGTGTTAGTTAAATTGATATGATTTTCATTTCAAAGAATTTATTTTTAAATTTAATTTTAAATTTATTACGGTTGTGGAGCTGATTTTCATAACTGTATTAAAATCTATTAGTTTTATGTTGTACTTTGTTGCAATCAATGATAGCTAATTTCTTTTTCTTTCCTTGTACACAGTTAAATTTCTTGTATGAAATTTTTTGCTGCCTCTTTTATTGGTCTGTAGTTTAGTGTACTATTTCAAACTTTAGATTTGATACCAAAGTCTGTTGTTCATGTATGAATGGATATATCTCAAGGCAAACATTTATAAAAATGTGTCATTAATAAAAACTGCAAACAAGTTACATCTGCTTAAAAACTTCAGAAGAAAAAAAAATGTAAAAAAAAAGAAAAAAACATTATTTAAAAAAAAAAGTGCAGCTTCTATGGATAAAACTAGCAATTTTGCAATACAGCATTTTAAAATCTAGAAACATAGCCTTGACCTGAAATTTTTTCAAAAGTTTGTTTCACAAAGTGCTTTACCTTGTGGAAAAGGATCTGTGACCACTTTGTGCTGAAATAATTTGGTAATCTTGAAAGTATAAATTAGGGAGACAGTAATGCACAGTTATGACTGAAAGAAAATTATAGGTCACCTTTTTAGCATCATATTTCAAAATTTAATCACCTAAACTTCGGGTGTTCAAATATGAAAACTCGCAAAAATATAGTTTTCAAATACACATTAGTTGTAATTTGTTTTGTGTGCTCATTAAGTTTTTTCTTCAAGGACTTCTGGTCAGACATCTGCCAATCAGCATTCTTCAAGATCTCATGCAGTTTTCCAAATCATAATTAAAAGGTAAGAGATTGAAACACAACTACTTGTCTTTCTAGAGTTTATTATTAATATACATATGATTGCTGTACCTTTGTTCTTACTATTCAGGCGGACTGGTAAACTACATGGAAAATTCTCCTTAATTGACCTTGCTGGTAATGAACGTGGTGCAGACACTTCTAGTGCTAACAGACAGACTAGAATGGAAGGTGCTGAAATTAACAAAAGTTTGCTGGCCTTAAAAGTAAATATACTGACATGTTTCAGCTGAAAATTTACTTTCTCATTAATGCAGGGAATTCAAAATGTTTTGCACAGAAAGCTTTCCTACATTGTTGTGGTGAATTTAATCTGTGAATGAAACATTTAAACAACCTATCACAGGGTTGCCATACCACTGAAAAGCTGGGAAGAACAAAGAAAATACAGGGAATTCAAAAATTCACAAAGAAAAAGAAAGAAAAACCAAACATACAAGGAATTTTTAAGATGAAAATTTCAAAAATACCCCCCCCCCCCCCCCAAAAAAAAAGAATAAATAAAAAAAAAGTTAAAATTAAGAAAATAGAATAAAATAAAAAAATAATTTTGCTTTAATGTGTGTGTGTGTGTTTTTTTTTTGAGTAAATATTAAAATATCTATCATAAAAATAAAAGCAAAAATTATTGAATGTTTTGTTTTACATGCATCTTAAATTTTATGCTAATTTAATTTAGAGAACATGAGATTAGTGACCAATACTTATTGTTCTGCTAACTTTCTTTTTTGAAGTTCATGTAATAAATAGCAAAGTTTTTTTTATTCAGTCATCATGCTATTATCTGAATCACGTTTGTTCTGAACAATTTTGATTCAATAAAGCAGCTAATTCAATAAAGATGGATTTTATTCTGTTTTTGACAATTTGATTCATTAAAGTGGTTGATTCAATTAACCACTGATTCAATTAACCGACATCCACTGTATTTCAGTTTTAATGAATTCTTCTTTACTTCCTCTTATTTAATTTATTTATTTATGTTTTCCCCCATAGTAAAACTATCAGGATATTAATTTTCTTATACAAATATCAGTGTTCGCTTGTTTGTAATGCTGCATCTCTTACAGGGAAAGCACAAGGAATTTTTTTTGCCCAGAACTGAGTAGCCACCCTGTATCAGGTTTCATTTGGAAGCATGGAAAACTTTTGTATTATTCAAAGTTACTGGGAAAATTTAAATTATCTCTTTGTTTTTCCACAAGTTTATTTTTTAATTATTGGCCAAAAAAAGTACCATGTTCCAAGTTGATGAAGTTTGAGGAAATTAAATGAGGGGAAATGCTTGCCAACATACTTTTATTCTATAAGAGATAAGTTTGCAAGCATGTTTTTGCACCTGTTTGTTTTTTTTTTAATTAAAATTTATGCACAGCCATAATTTTTCCATGTCTTTTTCTGATTAAATGTGTGCCTGAAATTCTTAGGTATTTTCACTTTGATTCTGTTTTTATACCCATTTAAGAACTGTATGTTATTATTTTTGCAATATTGAACCTAAAATGCATATCCTGTTATACTATCATTGCTTTAATGTATGGGAATTAGATGCAGCTTGACTTTGGCCACTTCTATTCAACTGATTTGTCATGTTTCAACACTTTTCTAATTTTACCTTTTTCATTGTGCTACAACCGTTTACTCATTGAAGTTAATTACAAATTTGTTTGTTAAGTTGTGCTTCTCTGGTTGCGTCCCAAAATTAATTTTGTATTTCTTCTTACCCCAGACATGAATTAGGACTTCTATTTCATTTACCATCCAATGAACCAAAGTACAGTAGGACGCTAATTATTCAAAACTTTTTTAACCAACATCCCATTTAACTACAATAGTTCTTGAATTTTATTTTTTAGTAAGTTAACAGTGGGTATCACTTCCAATGTCCTGGGAGGCAACCATTTCTATTGTAGGACCCAAATTTATGTATTTATCTCACTTCTTCCCCATCTCCAAGACCATCAGTAAATTTCTTTGATATTTATGTGAAATATTATCAAAATTCTTTTCTAAAACATGACCATTTAGGACAAAGCATTTGCCTCTATTCAGGAACAAATTGTGTGAGTAATATTAAAAAAAAAAATCCTTTTAATCCTGAAATACCTTACGTAATTTATTTTATTTATTTATTTATTTATTTTTTTTTTTTTTTACAGTTATATCTCACAACCTATGATTAATGGATCACAGTACCTTCAGAACATTTTTTTTTTATTTGAACTAAAGCGATAAAACTTCTCTCTGTGTTGGAATAATTTGTAGTTTTGAAATAAGCAATATTTTTTTTTTTTTTGATTGTTTGATCATTTTTGAAGTATTGTAACCCCTTAATCTTTAAAATAAATGGAAAAGGGATAGTATAAACCATAAAAATGAATAATACATTGACTCTAGAAGTTAGAAATAAAATTTGAACAGTATTAAAATTCAATATTGAGTAACCTAATTAATCTTGCATATTAATGAGAATAGGCTATAATATGGGAAAAGGCTATAAATATTCAGGTGTGGGGGGGGGGAGTACTACCCAACAAAAATGATGAATAATTTTTAAAAAAGAAAATAACAGTACTCAACCCAGGGTTGGCAAGTTTCTGCCGAGGTGGTTAAAACCGCTGGTAGAAACCGGTTAAAACCGGCATGGCAAAAACCACTTTCTGCCACATTTGCGGCAGAAACTGGCAAAAACTCACAAAATTAAAAATTCTTGATATGCAACAGAAAATACATGGAAAAAAATAATAAATTGTTAACCAAAGCACTGTAATTTTATTACAAAATTATCACAATTCAAAATCAAATGTTACATTGTTGGGACCCTGCAATTGCCTCTTCGGAAAAGTGGTTTCAAAAATCTCAATTTAATATGCACAAATGAGAAACTTCAGAATATTCTTGAAATAGAAGAGCTAGCAGACAATGCATCAAGGAGCAAGCAATGTTCGTGAAACTTTCATGTATTGTATAACTGGTACACCATGCAGTAACTAAGGTTGTGGTAAAAATTTGATTAGAAAAATTAGTTTTGAGAAATGGGGCCAATTTATTTTGCAAAGCTGTGACATTAGGTACAAAATTCTAGGCAAGTAAAATTCTGGCACTTTCTTCTTGAAGCACGTGACATAATTTCAATCACAAACAATTTAGAGGAAGCATAGTGAGCAAATTACAATCAGTAATGCCCGTTCAATTCTGTATGTTACTCCTCTTTACTAAGTACCCCAGTATGATTTTTTATCCTTTGTTAAATTAATCCAAATACTACGAACCTCTGCAATTTATAAGTTCCCTTTCTGAACTAAATCAAGGGCACTAGCATTGGATTTTATTTTTTTAAATGATGAAATGATATTTAATTCTTTAGTTTACTCAAACAAATATCATTTACTAATTACTTGAGTTATTAAAGACACTTTTAAGTTTTTGCCAGTTTCTGCCGGTTTTTACCGGTTATAACCAGTTTCTGCCACTGGCACGGCAAAAACTAGTTTCTGCCGGCAGAAAGCCAACCCTGACTCAACCGTGAACATTTTACGTAAATAGGTCAGAAATTTTTGTCTTGGTTTAGCCGAGACTTTCAATTTAATGTACATATTATACTTGAAATTTTTGATGTAATTAGATAGCAAACCGAGCTTAACAAACCAAATGTTCGTTTTAGCCGTGATTTCGTATTAAGAGAGTTCAACTGTAGTTATAATATTTGGTATGTTTCTGAAGTAAATCTTTTGAATGTGCAGTAAATTCTGAAAAAACCCATTTTACCCAGATAGTGAGTTTTTTCGGGCAAAGCCCAGTTTCGCGATTCCTAGAACCAAACCCCTCTCTTGGCTGCACTGCTAATCCTGGAATAAATGATTTGCAGGTAATAAATATATCTAAAAAATAGTTCATTATTTCATCAAAATTCAAGAAGACCAATGCTAGTACTTATTTCATACAGTATTTGTTACCAGTATTTTAGTTTACCAATGCTGTTCTTTCTAAATAGGAGTGTATAAGAGCCCTGGGTAGGAAAGGAGCCCATCTTCCATTTCGGGCCAGCAAATTAACTCAAGTTTTGAAAGATTCCTTTATTGGAGAAAATTCCCGCACTTGTATGGTGAGTTTCATGAATGTTATTTTTGTATGGAGTAGAAACTTTTCTTTTCTCATATAATTGTGTTGTCAAAGTTAATTGGTGTGAGACAAAATAAGCTTATTCTCATTGTATAGATCACCCTTGTGCAAATTTAAGGAATAAAACTTGATTTCTGTAAAATATGGTTTATTTCTCGAACCAGAAATTTTTGATTGCAGAATAGCATTAATTGCTATGACCATCTTAATTAACGTTTTGACATGATTTTGCATAAAATCAACAAGAATTCAAGTTTCCATAAAATTATAAAAATAATAACTTTAACGCTTCAGATAAAAGTTACAGAACTTCAACATTGAATTTTATGTTTGAAATTGAAACTTAACACACCAATGGTAAAAAAAATAATAAAAAAATCTTTAGAATGCTTGTTGGGGGCACTAAACGTTTCTTGATGCAAAAAAAAAAAAAAAAAAAAAACAGCTTTCCTATTGCAGCACATTTTTTTTACACTGCTTCCACTTGTATTGCCTAGGTTTTTTTATTTAATTTTTGTTAGATGATATAATTTGTTAGGCTTAAATGAAGATATTCTTTATTTTCCTTAATGTATGGAAGGGTGATGTAAGGTACCCAGTGAGACTCCCTGCCCTGCTCTACCCAAAGGCATATCAGAATTAAAAAGCATGAGCTTTGTACTCCGGAGAAATTCCAGATATTTGGAAAGTTGGATTTAGATCTTGTAGGACAGGAGCTCTCAAGCTGGGTGCTGCGGCGCCATGGGGTGCCGTAAAAAGTGGTGAGGGGGTGCCGTGATGTCACCATGGTATCAATATATATGTAAGGTGAATGTCCCAAATAATGCCCGGTTGACAACAAGGAAATCCTCCATTTTTTTGATACAGTATAACAAAAATTCACTAGATCCTCTTTCATTGTAATCAAAACGCCTAACTGATGATAAAGCGTTATCAACTAGCCATTTTTAACTACCGGACAACAATGCAACATTGTAGCAAAAGTTGTTGCAGAAGAGTGATGTCAAAACCAACTGATCTTATTTACTGTATATTTTGTTTCTACATGGTTCCCTGAAGTTAAACTAGAATAAAAAAGTTCCATATTGTTCGTGAAACCTAAATTTTGTTGTTGACGAATTCAAAATGAAAAATGAAACGTTGTGTGCCGTCATTTTTCCCGAGGTTTGATAACCTAGAAAGGTAGATTGTAGTAGGAGGACCATGGTTCGCCTTATTAACACTCCGCCGTCCTTATAATATAATACCGGAGTATTTGAGAGGAGGACATGATCTTGTGCTGCATATACTGCACAAATGTGCATGAACTGTGCTCAAGTGTGGGGAAAAATACCTGTAAATAATAACTTATAAGTTGTTTACATAATAGAGATGGACTAGGATGCTGTGAGAAAATTCTTAATCTTGAAAGGATGCTGCAAGTTGAAAAAGTTTGTTGATATCCTATAACTGGGGTTCTCAATCTTGTCTGGATCCAGCCTGTTTTTAAAATTTTTATCACTAGTTTTAATTTTTGACAAGTCGGATTTCAGGGTGCAGGCTCGAATGTTTTAAAATCTCTAGGGTGCTTGACTGAGCGTATAAGGAAACCATTGGACAATCTGTAGGCAGAACTTTCACGAAAAGGATTGTCTTGTAAAGGAAAAGCTAATTTCTATATTGACCAACTTATCAAGGGCACCTATATACAAAATTGTAAGGGGGGGGGGGCTGAGATATTTTCCCCATGGTTTTAGCAGGATATTTTCCCCATGGAAACAGAGTCACTAAAATTTGACATTTTTAATAACTTATTCATCAATGGCTGGAGAAGAAATGGTTTTACATTTTTGCAAAGAAAAATACCAAAAGCAAGGAGGTTCTAATTTCTAAGAGGGGTCTCGAGCCCCAACTTGCTCCCCTATATGCCCTTGCCCTTACAACTTATGGTTTATCAAGCAACAAGTTTGTAAAAAAGGATGTGAAAACCTTATTGATTCTCTGTTTGATAGTACAAAAATGTTAGGATTAAAGATTGACTTACAATATGGTAGTGACCATCCTGCAGTCAAGGTTTTAATGTACTGACCAGGAGTTGGAAGCAAAATCATAGACTCGGACTCCAGAGACTTTAGGACGTTCGACTCCAACTCCTTTACCACAAAATCAGTCAGACTTCAACTACGCAAGCACTAAAAGAGTTGCAGACTTTGTGGAAAAATGCCAGACCCAGTCTTCAACTCTTGGAACTTTAAACCTCCGACTCCTTCAGCTCAGAATCAGTAAGACTGACTTTTTGACTCCCACTCGGACTCCTCAGCCCTGGTTGTAATTAATAGATTATCTAGAAAATTTGAGTTGGATTTTATTTTTTATACAGGGACTGTTCTTAAATTGTTACAAATGATGTTTTTTTTTTGTCTTCAAACTTTAAATTTCTCTCTCCACTTGTCAGTTCTAATCTCTTTCTTGATTTGATATCTTCATGTTTTATTTCAGTACATACATTAAATGTAAGTGATCATTTACAGATAGCTATGATTTCCCCTGGAATGAATTCTTGTGAACATTCCCTGAACACACTGAGATATGCTGATAGGTGAGAACTCATTTTTCATATGATGTGTTTTTTCATATGTACCGGAAGGGCCAAGTTGTTAGTTTCCTTTCAACAAAAATTAAAAAAAACAAAATAAATAAATGAGCAGCAATTAATAAATTTACTTTTTTCTGTGCTAAAGTGCATTTGATTTTCTGTTGCTTTGTTGCTATGAAAATAAGTTGTAATGCAGTTTTTACTAAAACCATATTAGTATTAAGTAATTTGCTTTGTTAATCATTGAAGTTTAATGGTATGATTTACAACAAATTATTACATGTTTTAATCCTTTAATAATTTTATTAGCAAATAAGTAAAGTTTTGGAATTTCTTTTCATTAATTCTATACTGACAAAGTGAATTTTTTAAAAATCACCACTTCAGTTCACAGATATGATCTTTATCTCAAGATTTTGATGTATGTAAGGTTAAGAAAACGCTGAGCCTTTTGTCTAGAGGCAGTTAGAAATCTTAACAAGATGTTAGCATACATTTCTACTGTTTAGCTAATGAATGATTGTTTTTGCATTTTACAGTGAAACAAAATATATATATTAACATAAAAATTGTACCAGGATAAAAATTCTGTATGTACAGTACTTATACTAACAATAGCATTGCAACAAAAAAGAGAATTTTGGAATTAGAATAGATTATTAACTTTGTTTTTATAAGTTAAAAAATTGATTCATAGTCTTGAAATTTCATAAATTTTATTTTACTCAGTTTCTTATTAGTAAGTACTGTTTACTAAGAAATAAATCAGTAAGTAAAGGGGGAAAATCTTGTTTAAGAGTAGTTGATGTTTTATTAATACCTTTTAACTTGAGTCATTAATGCTTTATATGTTGAACTATTAAAAATGCATTTGTTTATCAACTTGGCATACTGTTTCATGATATAAAAAAGCTATGAGAATAAGAAATAAGTACCTATGTGTGTGTGTGTGTGTGTGTGACAAAGTAATTAAGAAAACATTAAAAGCACAAATTTGTACAGTCGACTCCCCCTACAACCCGATTCCACTTACAGGAAATGGCTATAATGCAAGTTTTTCATGAGCAATGAACTTTAGAGCTAAAGCAAAGGCAGGTACCTGCTTCATTATTGGTTACTAAATATTGATTTTGGGAATGGACTTTTAGCATCATGACAACGGAAGTTTCCACACCACACTTCTACACATCACTTTGTTAGCGTATCGAAACCACTCGGCATTTTTCATTTATTTTTTTTATTCTAAATGTTCAAATTGATAGAATAAAATGGCACCCTAAACAGGCGGTTTCAACTTAAGTTTGAAGATGGAAGGAAAAAAAAAATCTGACAGTTGTGAAGAAAAGGTTAAGATTCTCGATATGCTTGAACAACTAAAAAGTGCATTGAGGATAGCATGACAAGAAGTATGAGTGAATCTTCTATACGTACAATTAAAAGTCAAGAAAAAGATATCCATAAAAATTCAGAGCTTAGTCTCAATATCGAGGCTCACAGAGTAATGTCTAATCAAATTGCTGTACCCACTTCTCCCCTACGTACCGTTTCTGTTTTATTGTCTATGTACCATTGCTCTCTCTCCTTCCTGTTGATCATTCATTTTGTGCATCTTAATAGTATTTATGTTGAATAAAACAGCTTTTTTCGTTTTTTAAATACAGTAAAATTTCGGTTCTTAATATAAGATATCAACATGTATAGCTTCGGCATAATTTACAGCATTTTGAGAGGTGCATATATGTCTCAAAATATTTGAGGCACCTTTTCAATTTGATGGATTTAAAAAATACAGTAATGACCTAATTACTGTTTCTTGTGTGCTGGGGACTGGAAACATCTTGAAAGTAGTCTTAATGCTTGTTATAATGGCGACTGTGTTGATTCTTATATAGTGCTTAAAGTTATTGGGGGGAGTTGGGAGGAATTCGACTGCAGGAGAGGATAATAGACAGCTTCATTTATGCCAAAATAAAATGAGAAATTATTTCTAGCTTCTCTAGTACATGTAGCAGCTTTAGGCTCTTGCTTGATTCTTAAACTGCTTAAACTACTGGAAACGTTAGAAATAATTCTTTATATTTTATTTTAGCATCAATACAGCTGTTCCAATCCTATCAACTCTCCACTATTAAAATTTTATTTTGAATTCAATGCTTTGATTAATTTCAGAGTGAAAGAATTAGGTGCTGAAAACCCAGAGTTGAAGTCCTGTGGTGGTGAAGAACAAAATGAAAATGATCAAAATAACGATTTAGCTCTTCTGTGTTCTTCAAATGTAAGATTCTTGGTTATTTAAGTATTTCAATTTTACTTATTTATTTTGTTACCATTGAATTTTACTTTTTAAATTTTTTCCTTCCATTTCATTTCACTGCATAATTCAATTCTGTGATACAGCAGAGAACTGCAAAAGTCATTAAAAATTACATACTATTTCTATACAGTTCAATGTGATCTAATGTAGGAGAATGTGGCGCAAATTGAAATTGTTAAGGTAACTGGTGTTTTTCAAAATGAACAAATTCGATTTTTTTCTTCAAAAATAACAGTACAATAAGGAAGAAACTTTATAGTAAAACTTGTGTGTGTGTGTATATATATACATATATATAATATATAATATATATATATATATATATATATATATATTGTGAATTAATCAGTTCTCTTTTAACAAAAGATACATATTTGTTGCTTTTTCTTTTTTTGAAAAGCGTATTAAGACGTGTTTTACAATGAACTATTTTTGTTTCGTTAAAATTTCCCCTATCATGAAATGTATTCAACTTTAACTCCGTTCTCTTTTTAGGAAGGTGAATTGTCAGCAGATCTTTACTCCTTTCACGAAGCAATATCTCATGTTCAAGAAATGGAAGAGGAAGTTCTTGATTCTCATAAAGCTATGATTGAAGTGAGTAGCTACATTTTCAATTCTTGGCGTAAATTAGGCATTTTTTAGTATAATTCAGAATATTGTTTACTGTTTTGTTTCATGTCTCACATTCTTCATTTTCCTGTAGCTATTTGTATGCTTTTTGAGACATTTTCTGCATAAATAGAAAATTCATTCTGCACATATTGATAATCAGAATGAAACAAAATGGGATAGTTGACAAACTGGGGATATGTATTTAATAAATTACCTCAAAAGCAATTAAAAGGAACGAGCAAATGAAATAATGTGGTGTCCAATAACTTTGCAAAATCAATATAGGTGGGGGGGGGGGGGGGGGGGGGAATAGATTTATTCTGTTTTAGATGAGCATCTCATCAAAAGACAAAATTTTTAACAAGTAAATATTTTTCATCTTTCGTATTCATAGCACTAATTTATTGTTTCATTAGTTGTAAAATAGTGAAACATAGTTCAGTTGTTGAAGTGTAAAATTAATGTTTCAGGCCTCTGAGAAATGGTTCCAAAGGGACAATCTACTTCTTTCTATGTCAAATGATGTTGATTATGATGTTGATTGTAAGTAAATTTTTATTTCCTATCCATATTAGTTTTTTTTTTTCCGCAAATTTTTCTGTTACTGGAAATTGTAAACTGTTCTCTCCTTCTGTCATCTTTTTGATATTTTTGGTTTTACAATGATGAAAACATGTATGTGTGCTATATACCACTTGCCATCTTTAAGTTCATAATATACACTGTGCAGCATGAGGAGTTATTTTCAGGGTGTCCGCGCTTATGGAAAGTCAGGGAAAGTCATGGATTTCAAACACGATCGAAATTGGTCATGGAAAGTCATGGATTTCAGTGTAAAATGTCCAAAATTCATGGAAACTGACTGTTGGTCGTGGATTTCGCGCTCAGGACTATCGTATGTTTTCCCATTCCGGAGACTGGGGATTTTTTTTTCGTATCATAGCTTTTCTACAATGTTTAAAAAAAACACACATAAACAGTAGAAATAGCAGTTTGAAGTTTCTATATTTAATGGTAAGCTTGCTTTTGTACATTACAATTGAATAATTATACCGATCGTATTCAGATATGTTACTAACTTATTTTTTGCCATGATGACTCTGGAATTGAGTATTTTGAAGTTATTTTTTTTTCTGTTTAATGTATGAATGCATTTACTAAATTTGTATTTTACAATTTCACACTGTGCTTTGGGGAGATAATGGGCTATTTTAGATTTTAAATGTTCTTAAATTCTCGTACTTATTTTTTGTCTCAATAAATTGTTGCATCATTTATTTTTCATATACATATTTAGTTGAATATTTTTTGCTGCATTTGTTTAAATTTATTTACATAGCTGAGATAAAAAGGATATTTTCCTAAAACAAAGTTATACTGCTTTATAGTCTCTATTTATACGCAATATTGATGTCATTGTCAAATGAAGTAACTTGCGTAAGTCATGGATTTGAAGAAAGTGAGTCATGGAAAGCTACGGGCAGAAGTCATGGATTTCAAAACCCAAAAAGTAGCAGATACCCTGTATTTTGTGAATCTTTTTAACACGCTTTTATTAGCTTCACCTGTATGTATGTATGTATGTATGTATGTATCTTGTAACGGAATCTTGCAGCTCAAATTTCGCCCACTTCCTGCGATCGGATTCTTTTGAAATTTGGCACGCGATCTCAGACCCGATAACAATGCAATATTCTATAATCAAATTAATTAATTAACCCTTTTAATTGTTAGTTTCCTCCAATTTTAATCAATATTTTGGCATAAATCCAACAATGTGAAAAAGGAAAAATTAAAAAAAATACATCAAAAAAAGCTCGCAAAAATTATTTAAAAATATCTACAAAAACCTTTAATTTTTCTGCATCAGACAAAATTTGTTCCAATGTTCCAAGGTAATTAGAACATGAAATATAATTGTTTTTAACTAATTTCATGCCAAAATTTAGGTGAGCCTTCAATTGGAAATTCATTGCTGATCAGACCATTGTTGAACAAAACTTTTATTCAAATGCATCTCAAATTTTCAAAGTAATACTAGCTGCGTGCCCGGCGTTGCACGGGCTACCTAAAAAATGAAAGCCGATAGAAAGATGCGCCAAAGTACATCATTTGTGACGTATAAAGACCACGGCTTGTTTGAAAAATCGGATATTTTAAAAAATTAATTAAAAAATAATTGTTGGGAAAATAAAATTATTTTCTGGGTCCTTGTTTTTTTTTTGCTTGTTCTATCAATTTCTGTGACTAAAAGTAGTACTCTTGTTTGAATTAAACAATCCCATTATCAAAATCTTCTCACCAAGATTTATATCAGTGGGAAGTGTTTGCCAAGATTGTTTATATTACACGAAAACAGGAAAATTCACATTCTAAATCACTACTATGCAAACTAATAATAAATTGCATGTAAATCACTCATTTACTTTACGACGTGAAATAAAACTTAAATGCTTCATTTATTGTATTTGTTATGATTCCCTAAAGTATTTTAGGTCGAATACTCCCGAAAGAAACATTACTTAATTATTTGAATTGAGGAAAGTCTCAAAAAATCACGCACGAAACAAAGACAATATGAAACGTTAAATTAGCAATCGACGGAAAGTTGAGATGAAGCACTGAAAAATAATTTGAATGGAGAAAAGCCTTCGAAAAATAGGGATTTGATTTTGAAATCTAAGAGTCATGATCAATAGTTTTTAATTGATAGCTCCGCTAATTATTATCAGAGGATTATGTTAAATAGCCAAACATGAAGACGGAAAGATGACGAATCCATCGATACCTGGTTCGATGGTCAGTTCACTGTCGTTCGGGAGAAGAAGCTTGGACATAGATAGATAGATACTCAGATTTTATATGTATAAGATAAATATGATTTCTGCAAACATGCATCGATGACTCACAGTAGCTTCCCATCGGGGTGCCCTTGTCTTAACTTTATATTACCTCGCACTCGTTTTATAAATAATTTCGTCGCTTGATAATTCTCCAACATAAGACTAAAAAGCAGAAAAATAAAATAATAGTTTAAAAAACTAAAAAAACACGCTTTCGTAGCAAAATGAACTAAAAAGTGAAAAATAATCTTTGGATGATAGTAGTTGACCAATCACTTAATTTTAATGTAATACACAAAAGCGTGGGGGCTTCTTATCAGTTGTCTTGAATTTCTTCCATTTGTTGTCCAAGCAAAAATGTAAATAGACAGCACCCCACGCTTTTTTGTATTACATTAAAATTAAGTGATTGGTCAACTACTATCATCCAAAGATTATTTTTCACTTTTTAGTTCATTTTGCTACGAAAGCGTGTTTTTTTAGTTTTTTAAACTATTATTTTATTAAATTAAAAAAAGGGGGTACATATAAACATATTTTAAATTATTCTTCATTCATGCTTTTGACACAATTTATAAATTATTGAGCAATATGATGAAATGTTAAATAATGAGACAGAATGAAATATTTTTTAAAAATTACAAATATAAACTCATTTACTAATCTATCAAATTTTTAACTTCTATATGTTTGTTATAAATGTTTGAAGAGCCAAAGGAAATTCTTTCTTATAGTTTTCTTTAACTTGTATCTTTTTTACCTTATTTTGCAAAATATCCCCCACCCCCATCTTTTTTATACTGTTTAGGGACCAAAAAAAAAAAAAAAAAGTATCTCTATCTTTTAAACTTTGCAAGAGTTATTGTTCTGTAAAGAGGAAACATATTTTTTTCAGAACGATCTTTCTATGCAGTGATATCGATTCTCATTTCAAATTTGATAAAGTTGGAGTATTTTGCTTAAAAACTGCATGCGAGGAAAAAGGTGGGAGGGAAAATAGCAACAAAAAAGCTCAATTTAAAATTAATAAATTATTAGATTAAACATGTGTCACACCGATTGTGTTTAAAGATATCAATTGCCTTTCTGTATGATGGATTTGCGTGCAGAGTTTATGTGGTGGTTAAAACAAGTTTAGCACTGAATTAGTTTGACATTTTTTTTATGAAAATGATTTTATAATCTTCTTATGAGTTTGTGGTAAACAAAATTTGTGAAACAATTAGTTTATGTGTCAAAATTTTAGTTCTCTGAGAGATATAGAAACAAGCATATTAGTTTCTTACTATCAAGTTCAAAAAACCATTATTTCCTTTTCTTTAAATAATTTTGGAATAAAGTAACACTTTTTCGACAAGTATTTATTTTATTTATTATTTTTTTATAAATTTACTTTTGTTCGTTTTTAAAATCTTTAGTACATATTTTCCTCCTTGCTCTAAAACGTGATCTAAGATCTCCCCCCCCCCCCCACCCCCAATGTTTAACAAGTCAACAAGTACTTGAGAAAAATTATTGCCGATTATTTTGCTGGTAAGCTTAATTTGTTCAAATATGTATTATATTTGTTATTTTCTTTAAGTATTTTGCATAATATTTTAACTTAAAATACCATTTAAAATATTGTACTTAAATCTTTTCCATTTTCTAATTTTCTTTTCTTTCTTCATAGCTTATGCACAGCAGCTAGAAACTTTAATAGCTGAAAAAGTTGATGTGCTGTCCAAATTAAGTGGTAATATATTCAACTAATATATATATTTTTTATCATTGTGAAAACATAAAATTAATCATTTAAAAGTACTGGAAATATGTTCAAAACAAGGGTGTTTGTGATCCTAAATTTCCGAAAATTCCTAAAATTTTGGGTTGCAGTTTCCTAACATTTTAGGCTGACAGCTCATTTTTAAACTGAAAAATTATAGAAAAAAAAGAATTTTTTTTTTTTTTAAATCATTTCAATTATTTTTGTATGCATATTTGAAAAGTTTTTACAGGAGGGGGGAGCGCTCAAGTTTCCTTATAGTTTCGGAAAATTTCACACTGCCTTTAGAAAATTTTACTTAGTCCACTCTTACCACTGGTTCATGATTTAAAGAAACCAAAATTTTAAATTGTCTGTAAACTTTTTGTTCCTTTTCATATTTAATTGCTTCATACCCAACCCTATATCAATTTCAATTTTACATATCGAGGTATTATCTCCAGGACATTTCGTAATCCATATCTTGTAGGTGATGAATATTTTGTACCACTTAGGCTAGTGTTGTTGAAACCAATTTCATTCAATGTACCTACTTTAATTATGTATTTTTATTTTTACAATGAATGTAGTTACAGTAAAACCTGTGAAGTTGACAACCTGTCTAAGTTGATCGCTTTTTTCAGACACGGAATCAGCCCTTATCATATAAATCAACCTCTGTAAGTTGACCACCTGTTTAAGTTGACCACTAAAGTAGTGCACCGCAGGTGGTCAACTTACACAGGTTTCACTGTAATAAGTTGTACTGTAACAAAAATATTCTGTTTCCAAATTTTAATGAAAATCAGTTTTTCAGCTACTAAAAAAATTAACTTGAACTATAAATGAAGCACCTCGGATTTTCAAGTTTCTACTGTAATTAAAATATAAAATAATATATTGTTCCCTCTAATTCTCAATTATCCAAAATTTAGAGGTACATCCCATTAATAGTGTTTGTTGCCAAAAAAAAAAAAAAAAAAAAAAAACCCACAGGATCAATATTTTTAAGTGTTCTACCGATGTGCAGTGTTTTATTCCAATCGGTGATTCACACTTGGGTATGGTTATTTCTGGGGCTAGCTATCTTACTGTTGCTCTAATGTGAAGCTATTCTGATTGCACTTGTGATGTCTCTATTAATATCTTAGTATACCAATGGATTTCCTTTCCACAATCTGCTATTATAAACCACCTGAATAGTAATATTATCTAGTATTTATTATAATTGTCTAAAGAAGTGGTTCTCAAAGCGTGGATCATGAGACGTGGAAAAAAAGTTTAAAGAAAATTAATTTATTGCTGTGTTTTTATTAAAAAACAGTACACATAAAGCTTTTAATATACATACAAGTTGGTTTTTGTGTTCTATTAGGGAGGATGTGCATGAGCTTGTTTGCAATTAACCAATTTTTTAATGTCTGGAATGAGCTTTGTAACACACAAAACATTGTCATTTTCCAGTTGATTTTGTTTTTAAATTCATCATTATGTCAATATATACAATATTGGCATAATTATACAATAATTCATCATTATGTCAATGTTTTTATATTAATCACTTTGTTCACTGTTGCAAGATGTAGAGAAATGCATCAAAATTTTTAATGCTGTTATGGACAGTTCTGGGTATTCCTTTTTAATACCTATCCAAAATTTGGCGATATAAGCTGTGTTAAAAGTTACTTGAAGGAGCGCAAGGTCAATAACTCATAAAACTACTGCAAGATTATAAAATTAGTAAGGTCTATTACTGTCTCTTATTATGAAATAATGCAAGAGACAAAAATTTGTGTTTGTTTTACTAGTTACTTGTGTTTCTAAGGATGAAACTTAACCATTTGTGTAGTTTTTAGTTATTGTGTTAGGGCTTAGACAGGGTTAAAACTTTGCGGCGTCGCCAAAATACTAAGTCTAAGAAGAGAGTCCTAATGTCTAAAAGTTTGAGAACCCCTGGTCTAAAGGAAAATCTTGTTTTAAAGATTATTTTTACCAGTGGATGAATTTAAAAAAAAAAAAATTCTATGAAGGCTCTTTTTGATGTTATGAGATTTAACTCTTAAAGATTATTTACTTTTCAAAACAATATTAAACCAGCTAAATTTAAGTAAATAAATTTTTAACTGTTTAAAACACATTTTAATGTAGGGTAATGGCACCAGTAACGAACAAGGGTCCAGTAACAGACAGTTGTATGTTTAGATTTAAATGATAATTTTAGGCGGGTAAAACTGATGTTGCTGTGACCCATGAGTACAGCACAACCATCTAGTGTTATCTGAAAAATAGTTAAAGTCTTAATCCATTAAAAATTTTAGACAATAGAGTTAACCTGAGAGCGATGTCTTAAGCATGTCTGTGACTGGTGCCATTACCCTATGTTCAGTGTAAAAATCTAATTACTTCCTCTTCCTCATCAGGTATATAATCTGTATATCAATAAATTTGCAGTTATTCATGGTTTTAATTTTTCTTATTTTATAACTGCTTAAAGTTTTCTTCTAGTTCATTAAATAAAAAAAGCTTTTCTGTTCTCTTTAGTTTTTAAGTATAAACATGGGAGCAAAACTGTGTTGCTGTTGGGGGCAAAGCTCTGTTTTGGGCTATCTTTGGATGACTTAAGGGAGTAGGAAGCTTCTTTCAAAAGTTTCCGAAATTAAAGCATTAAAACTTTTAGGCGGTCATAAGTCATATATGTAGGTAAGGGGGGTTACTGTTTCTAGAGAAAAATTTAGAAACTGAAGCGTTAAAACTCAAATTTAGAACATTTGTGATGAATTCAGAAGAAGGGGCTCGGGAGTTCTCTTTCGATAATTTTTCGATGCTGAAATATTTAAAACGCCACTTTAGGCTATATTTGAGTGCCTTAAGAGAGGTGTAATTTGGGGCCCTCCCTAGGGTGAGGTTTCAGTTCCCCTATTGCTTTTTTTTAATTAATGAATATTGGAAAGTGTACCTCGTTTAAAAAATGTATCTACTTCACTGAAGTGGTTTTTTTATATCTAATTTCACCACCTGCTATCTTATAACGAATTCTTTTTCAAATGAAGACTGTGGGGAAATGGTGCCAGTTTATTATAATTAGTTACCCATACCCCCCCCCCCCCCTTTTCCTTCTTTTCTGGTTTTTTGGCGCTACCTTGGGTAGACTTTCCGATCATAACTGATTTATGTTGCAAAAGTGAAAATCTTATGTACCAAGCGATTTTATTGCTGCAATAAATATGATTACGATTGAAGAAAAAAAAACTAATGGCGGGGAGCCCCGAACGCTTTTACAACTAACATTATCCAACATCGTCTAAAGTTGCGTTTTTGGAACTTCAGTTTCGAAATATTACCGAAGGAGAGTTCCTGAACTCCATCCCTTCGATAATGCAGTTAAAAAGTGTATAAATGTTATGGAAGACGGAGTACAATTTCGTTTTTAAAGCTTCAATTTCGGAGAGAGTCCAGAGCGCTCCCCTCCCCCCACCTCTTTCTCTAATATTTTTGAAGGGCGCCCAATATTGTGATTTTAGGACTGTCGGTATGAAAAATTTTATCTAAGAGAGTATTTGAACCCCTCTTTTCCCTGAACTTTACCAAAATGGCCTACCATTGCGTTTTTTGGACTTCAATTTTTTAAAAAATCTGGGGGAGAACCCCCATACCCCCCGTTAATGGCGTGTTTTAGGTTTTTCGAGTTATGATATCAAAACGCTTAAATATTACAAATTAAGTTCATGTTTTTACAAAAGTCAAAAGCTTAAAGTTAAAATCAAACAGATTCCAAAGCTGGCATAGTTAAAATGTCCAACGTTTATACACATAAATTTTTCCTTAAGCACACATGATGGAGGAGGGGGGTGGGGGGCTGGAAATATTTTCCGTCTTGAACACATCACCAAACTTGCACCCATGAGTATAACTCTTCCTTTATTCCGTCTGAAGAGATTGATAGGTAATAACAAGATTGGCTCTTAAAATTATCTTCATGGTTTGACCACCTCTAATCTAAAAAGCTTATCTTTTTTTCTATATCCAGTAATAATGTTGGAAGTTGGTAATGGTTAGTCGCATTCTGCGACTAAAAATTTTGCTTGCCTTATTTTTGATGCCTCAAGTTTTGGATTATGTTGCGGTTCCTCTTTCTGAAACATCATTGGTAAAACCTCTGCCAGGTCGAAAAGATAAATTGTAAAAGTAATTTTAAAATGCAATGAATTTTGTCTGAAAAGAATATATTATTTATTTATTAATTAATTTTTTGCCGATTTTACATGTCTTTTGAATATGCTGTCAGCAATGTGTAGCATTTTTATTTAGTTTTTTTTTTTGGTGTTCGGATACATATGTGTTTTATTAATTTTAAAAAAAGGAACCTAAGTTGTTCATTTTGATGCTTAAAAACGTATGCTAAGTCATTATGACTTTTAGGTTTTCTTCCTAATTTTTAACATTGGTCCAGTAAGCAGACTGCTTTCATTTGAACATGCCATAGAAAAGTGCATATAAGGTTGCTTTAATTATTACATTGCTATTTTCAGTTTCAGTAAAATCATCCTACATATATATATATGCTCTTGATGCTATTAATACTTGTTTTGCACAGCATAAAGCTTTTCCACAATAGTGGTTTTGATTAGGGGAGACAGGTTTCTTTTTTATGTGTCCAAGTTCGTCCTGCTACGATTAACTATATTATGAACGCAATTAATAACTTAATGTAGGATGTATTAACTGTCTTATTTTATTCATAGGATTCTTTTGATTAGTAGAATTACATTGTTATTGTAAAGTAAAACTTGTCAATTTTTCTTTTTCAGATAAGTTATCTACTTTCCGTCAGCAACTGGCAGAAGAAGAAAAAATCAGCAAGACAATGAAAAAGAAGTGATAATAGTTTAGCTCTAAACATATAACAAACATTTATTGAGAAAAACTCGCTTGGGTGTTCAACCAGTCCTTGCACTCATAGGTTTGTAGGTTATAACCTACATAAGCCTAGTCAACTCTGTGCCTCTCTGTATATAAGTATCCATGCTTTGACTTTCTAAAAGCAGCCTACTCTACTCTACTTTTCAGTTCTGGAGGAGGAAACTTTACAGTCTTCTCTTGGCTATTCTGAGAATAGCACAAATTGTCCTGTTCTTTGGTTTTAACTTTTTATTTCCATGTTAAGATGTAAAATTAGGCTCTACTCAACTGTGTACATATGCTTGACTGTTAGTGATATTTTTGTACTTTATTTATAGCAATAGTTTTGTATTATTTATAATTTTGAATGTTTTTGTAAAGATCTCAGCATTAAAAGTTGAAAATGAAACAAACATTAAGTTTTCCTAAAGAGTTTATAAATGTTGGCAAGCCATGTTGAGTTGCTACATTTCATTTATTGATTAAAAAATTTTTGCTTTAATAATTTTAACCATAATATAACATCACACAATGAAAAGTTTGTAAGCATGCAAGATTTGATACCAATTTCAAATATAATTAGGGATAAATTTTCACATTCATCTTATAATTTCATCAAGAAGTTTTCAATTAGGAAATGTAAGTAGTTTAAGCAATAACACATTAACTGTGAGCAGTCTACATTTTTGTTCTAGACTGTTCACTTTTAAATATTTTAGTGATTAAGTATTTGGTTTGGTGGATGATAGAATAACTTAAAAATCAAAATCACTCTGTTAAATCAAAGTATGTTTTGTTGTACAACATACTATGTCTAATAAAAGTTTAAGTTATATTTCTGTTTGAAATTTTCTCAAATTATGGTTTTCAAAAAAGAAAAAGAAAAGTTCAATTTATTTTTACTTATTCAAATATAAAATTAAATTATGTATTGTTCATGTTTTTTGCTAATTCGGGTTAAGAAATTTAAACAAGAAAATTAGTCTAATTTATAGTTATTTAAAACTCTTAATTGTTTTCACGTTTTTTGAAAATTTGAAATTAATTGTAGTGTGCAATGAATTATTTTAATCTTATGTCATGATGTTTGTATCATTGTAAGCAATGCAAAAAAAAAAAAAAAAAAAAAGCTGGCTAGCAAAAGTGCCAACACATCCATACTGCAATTTGGCTTTTAAAGTTCCAATGGTAAATGAAATAAAATACATAGTATATTTTAAAGTGAATGTTTTTTCTTTCATTTGTTTTCATTTCTTTATGTTTTAGTGTGTGTGAACCAGGGCTGCGGAGTCGGAAGAAAAATGAGACTCCGACTCCTGGATTTTGAAATGCCTGCCTCAGACTCCAACTCCGTTTTTTTTTTTTTTTTTTCCTTCAATTTCCTCCCTCATGGGAGGAGGGAAAAACCTCTAAACAGAGATAAAAATATTAATTTGTTTATGTGAAATTTTCGCATTGTATTTTACTGCAAACTTAAGATGCACACAAAATTAGAATTTCAGTTTGAAATTTAAATTTTCCCATTGTTACAATTTTAAAAGTGATATTACTTAAAAATCTCATTAAAAAAAATTGAAAAGGAATAATTTGCTCTCGTTTAATGTTTAACAAATAGATGTTGATCAAATGGTGTGCTTTCAGTTTTTAAAAGCTGTAACTTGTGAAAGAAAAGTTTTTTTTTTTGCAAAGTCAAAAAACCTTTCTTAATTTGTAGATCTACCCTGGGTGACACCAATCTAATGGGAGATTGGTGTCACCCAGATGATGATAACCCCAATTTAATTTCAGAGTTTATTAAAAATATAAATACTTTAAGATCCGTTGGGAAAATTTTTCAGAATTAAACTATGATTCATCTATAAAACTTCAACGAAAATAAGGCACTATATTGCGGATAGGGGTCGGGTACAAGTACCTCTGGAGCAAATTTTACACAAAAAATGGCAGTATAGAACTATGTATGAATAGCTTTTACTATACCTATGTATTTCTTCGCTCAACTTTTAATTTTATTGGCTGTTTTAGGACAAACCTTAGTATGAAGATTTTAAGGTTAACTGCAATTATTGAGTGTTGTGACCAAGCAATCATATACTTACTTTATTTCATAAGTGAGAACAAAGCTTTTAAAAATAGTCTTCAGGTTTTAAAAAAAAAAAGAAAAAAAACATATTTTGTCCGATTTTTTGGATTCATGATTTCGCGCCAACATTTATTTGAATTTACTGAATGCTCTCAGAAGTTTTTTCCTGATCTAAGGGACTTGCTCAAGGGATACATTCTTTTTACTATTTTATAACTGAGGTGTATGTAAAAAATATATTATTATTTTTATTTAATAGTGATTTCTCTAAATGTTCGGCAACAAAACCATTTACTTGGGGGCTGCTATTAGTTAAGTAAAGTTCAAAAACAAGCAAACTAGCGGGCCGGTGGAAGTAGCCATTACAAAAAGTGAAAGTTTGATAAATAAGGAAGCCAGCTATAGTGGCCAATGGCAGTTATTTTCTTATTAGTAGGTCTTCATATATAAATCAAACTAATTTTTTGTCACCTTTTTTAAAAATGTAAGGAGAGTAAATGAAAATTGGAGAAAAAAGAAACGTTGGAGTCTGCATGATTCCCACCATTCAGACTCCAACTCCTTTACCCCAAAATCAGTCAGACTCTGACTGAACTCCACAGCCCTGGTGTTAACTCAAGAAATTGCACAATTTCAACTAACTCATTTTCTGCAAGTGTATACAAAATAATTCATACATATGCATGATAGTTAAATAACAAATTGGTTTAAAAAGATTTTCAATACCACAGCTTTTTGAATTAAAGGGGTCTTAATCTGTCAGTTATCTGATTTTTAAGGGGATGTAAACTGCAAAAGGTTTGAGTTAGCTTTTCTCAGTATGATTCCAGCGATTAATTTTTGATAATTCATTTTTGATTTTCATTGATTTTCAATTTTTGATTTTCATTTTGTGTTTTGTCCCCTAGAAGAGATATCAAGCATTGAAATCAATAACAAATGTATTTTTGACATTGAACTTTTGTCCTGTTGTCAGTAGCGTAGCTACAGTGTTTGCCGCCCTTTCCTTGTGAAATAGCTACTACATTAAACTGTCAAGGGTGCTTAAATTGAGACTAGAAATTTAATTAAAGGAAAAAAAAAAGAAGTAATTATTTTCTACATGCTTGCAAAAAAAAGGGGGGGGGGGTGCCCACACTTAGAGAAAATTGCTAAATTTACCTAAAAAATCAAATTTGGCGGTTTTTGCCAAAGTGAAGAGAAAGGGCGGGTTGGGTTTGCTTCTGATTTTTTTCGAAACTAAAGTTTCTTTTAGTGTTTCTTTTTTGAAGTTAGGGAATCGGTGGACATGGGCACCGCAAGGAGGTGTTCCGAAATCAAAGTTTTAAAATGCAGCTTAGGCTACTTTGTGGAGAAGCTGAGAAAATCGGGAATGATGGGACACTCAATAATTTTCAGTTCTGAACTGTGCAATCTTTGGCAATGCAATTTCATGTGTATTCTAACTCAGTTGTAGGCGTAAGGGAAGAGAAGGACACTGAGGCTTTTTAACTGAAATATTTTTTAAAAAATTGAAATAAATTTTAAGGGTATCTTTGGTGATTTACTAGAATGAGAAGGTTTTGCATTTTTCTTTGAAAGTTGTTCTGCACCAAAGTCTCAAAAACTCAATTCTAGGCAATCTTTGACGTTAAAGAGTTCCCTAACACTTAATAGCACCAAAAATGTTGTGAAGCCAGGCAGCTCTCTCATGTAAAATTTCTGTAATTGACACCTGACTTAAGGCTTTGTTTGATATTGATAATTTTAGGAGTAAAAGGGGGCAGAGAGAGATCCCTCCCCCCCAAATCTTTCTTAAAGCTGAACAGCTGAAGTTCATGTTAGGCTATATTTGAGAAGGAAAACCCTTACGAAAAAGGTCGATAGCCTTATAGAATTCTATAGAAAAGTATATGTGTCTATAAGAAAGTTTCTATAGAAATTATTTCTATATAATTCTATTGGCATCCATATACAACTTGAGAATGAAATCTCTGTAGAAAATTTCTTCTATAAAACTCTATAGCAAATGCTGTAGAATTCAAACATGAAATTTCTATAGATAACTATTTAAAATATAAAGAATAGATCAACATGTGATCCAAAGTTGTCGGATAGATTTTCTACTCTCAAAAGCGAGAAAACAAATCCCTTTTACTTCTTTTGGAAGAGAAAACTCTTGTAATTAATCAGAAATCAAAGTAAACCCTAGGACACATAGAGCCACCCATGTGATAAGCAATAAACTGTTTCTTTTTGTAAAGTGTCTCATTTTTCACCTCCCCCTCCCTTTCTTGCTCTTGTCATCATTTTCTTGAAGTTAAAAAAATAGTTTTTGTTTCACCAGGAGGTTTTCAAGAAACTCGCTTAAACTCCAATGTTAACTTTCTTATAACGAAAATTGAAAAACGTTGTTTTCTTCCTCCTGGAGTTAACTTCTACCGTCCAAAAAAAACATTGGTCCCAGGACTGTCCACTGCTGCCCTTTCAAAAAAAAGGAATAGTACTGATATGCTATCAAGAAAGACTTTTGAAAATTTTTTTTAGAAAGCAGAAAGTATTGTATAAAAGTAATTTTAATCTGGTAGTGACACAAGTCTTACAAATCGAAGATTTTCCTTTTGCAGGCAGTAAGACATTGAAACTATAATTTCCGTATTTGAAAAAAAAAAACGCTTTTTTTTCAATATTAATTGGGGGGTTAATTGGCCGCCCTTCGAAAAGTGCCGCCCGGGGCGGATTACCCCCTCCGCCCCACCCTAGCTATGACACTGCCTGTTGCCATTATTCAAGTTCTAGCAGTATAACTTAGCATGTGAAGTAAACAACCTTATATTCTCAATTAGACACCTAAAATTAGCATCCATAAATGTAAAGGTCTAACAATTTCATTTTTGACTATAAGAACGACTTTTGTAGACCTGTCCCACAGAGATGAAACTGAGCAACTGGCCTCTGCCCCAACTTCCTACTGTTCATGAGAAGATAGCTTTGTTGACATTCATCTTTGAATTCATCTAGTTAAAATAAGATTGAAAACAAAAAGAATTCTATGCTGTTAAAATCAAGCATTGTTATTTTGAAGCCCTGTTATTTGTTTCAAATTTTGTAGGCAACTTGTATAATAAAATTGATTTTTGTAGCTAGGGGCATGTCAACAGCTGAGATGGACTATAGTGTAGATTCTATTTTATATCAATTCTAATTACAGGGCTGCCAGAGCTTCGCTAAGTGAATTGCCAATGCTTCTATATAGTTTGAATTATAAACAGTATTTTTTTAATACGCTACCCACTCGTTAATCATTGGCTCTGTTAAGTGGAGAAATGAGCAGTCTCGCGTCACAGGGCATGAGATCACGACAAAATATTAGATGTCATGTGACTTGATCATCCTGAATGTATAGCAAATGAACATTATCGAGACATTTTTCTTGACCGCTATTCAGGAGAAGTCACAAAGGTCTGATTGGCAGTCCATAGTGAGACGATTGTGCAGAATGAGTGCCATGAGTGAGTGATTGTGAAGAATAAAATAACTTATTTTCCCGAAACAACAAAATTCGCAGGGTTTATTGACTTATGAACAAAGGAGTGGGCTGTCCACTTTACCACATAAATGTTCCTGTTTGTTTTGAATTCAATAATTTTGAGTAGAATATTACAGTGATTGGTTAATGTTAATATATCATCCCTTTCAAGAATTTTAAAAAAAAATAATTTCGTACATTTTTTATATACACAAGAATTTAAAAAAAAAAAAATGTAAGAAATTTCAAAACCGAATTACCGTTCATCAAAAAACATAAATATGTAATAGCAATTGAATCGGTAGTTTAAAAAAGGAACAAACACCAAAATATGAAAATTTGAATTTTAGCGGTAAAAAATTGTTTGAAGACAATATAAGGCAGAAGAAGAATACAAAAATCTATCTCTTCATGTGTACAATTGAGTTTACAAAATTCACCAGTTGGAACAAGGGAGCTGGTCTAGTCTTTATTCCCTTGTTCCAACTGATGAATTTTGTAATCTCAATTCTACACATGAAGTGATAGGTTTTTGTCTTCTTCTTCTGCCTTATATTGTCTTCAAACAATTGTTTACCGCTAAAATTCAAATTTTCATATTTTGGCGCTTGTTCTCTTCAAACTACTGATTCAATTGAATGAAAGGGTCTACTTGTAGAAGTGCTGCATGAAGTTAATCTGGTTTACTAAGAATAGTATTGTTCTAGACATCGATAGCTTGTATTGGGGTAGGGGCAATTGCTCTCTTCTTCAGAGTTAAAAACAATTTCTTTTGCAGGTTGATTTGATTTGCTCCACAAAAGTAAAATGAAAATTCTCACAATTCCAAACAAATAAGAATTTCCCATGTTATTTCATAAAAATTAAAATGAAACTTCGAATTTTAAGCGGGTATATTGACTATTCGTCCGGTTTTTGAAGCTATAGCCCAAATTTTTTAGAAGATTTTTTTTTCGTTAAAATCGCCTCCCCTTAAATACATAATTTTTTGGTGCACTAACCAAACATGATTCTGGATAGATGCTGCAAATAATATTGCTTTTGACTAGATTCTAAAAGGTATTCATAATGCATTCCTAAACCCTTCTCAATATTATATTTAAATATTTCGTACCATTTTTAAAAGTTTAATATTTTTTAACTGGTGTGCAGATTTTGAAATTCATTTTTTAAGCTTTTGCACATGACATCACAAGTGATGAAATGCCATTCACTGATGCCATTAGCACACAGCCCAAATTATCATAACGTGGTTGACAGCAAAGCATAAACATTCATCGTGTCAATCGAGTAGCTCGCCAAAGTGCATCGCTTGTGACGTCATAAAAACCACGGCCTATTTCCAAAATTGGACTTGGGAAAAATTAAACAAAAAATAACTGTTGGGAAAATTTTATCTGGTTTTTTTGTTTGTTTATTCTATCAATTTCAGTGACTAAAAGTAGTACTTTTGACTGAATGAAACAACCCCATTGATATACAGCCAGTATTCGGCATTTTGTTTTCATAATTTCAGGGTCTAGCATTGTTAAATATGAATCCATGTTTTGGGCAAGCTGGTCAAATTTGAAGAAAATGAGAACCATAATCAAATACTAATAATTTATTCATATATTACAAAATACTCTACAGAAAAGGTATACCGTGTCACAAATCTAAAATGTATGAAATGTGTATGTGAGTTTGGTCAAACAAATATAAAATATGGCTCAAAAATTTTAGATTTATATAAAATCTTTCACACAAGAGTAGGGAATGTTGCGAATTACATCAGCTCACATGAACGTTAAAAGGCGGAAAAAAAACTCAATTTCGTACACTATATACCATTACCAATACATTAACGTACGTCACAGTTTCTTATCCAATGTCATCGGTGCAAAGGTTTCTGAACTTTTGAAACTGAATACCAATAAAAAGCCAAAAGTTGACTCTAAAATATCCAATCTTTAACTGAAACAAAATTAGTTGCTTAGACTGAGCTGAATGATAGGGAAAGAAATGATGAATGGAATTTTCAGAATTAAAAAAAAAAGCCTTTTTATGTAGGTACGCAGTGTGATAATTAAAAGAGCTAAAGCTTACAAACAAACCTAAAAGAAAAACTTTTTTTTTGTGACATGAAAAGCCATTTTTTAAAAATATTAGTTAACAAAAGCATTCAGATACAGGATGTCCTGAAATAGACTGTTTTAAAAAATTTATAACAGGGAAATGGTTGATGATAAAAAAGAAATTCTTGTAGAAATTTCATGTGGTGGGCCGTAAATTTTCTTCCCAGAGTTCTGAATTTTAGCTCAGAACTTTGACAACAGATGGTAAGCCTGTAAGTCGAAAAAGAATCGAAATTCATCGTTTTTTCCTTGGATTGGGACACGTGATTGTAGCCGACAGTAGACATTTTGAAAATAGTTATTTAATTTTATTCCTTAAAAACAATTTTCGAAAAATTATGAAGTAATTATCCACCTTTCTTTGATTTATGGGCTTGCTATCTGCAGCGCCAGCTATTGGAAAATTTTTGGACTAAAATTTGCAACTTTTACGACCCGTCATGTGAATTTTCTGTAAGAATCCACTCATTTGAAAAAATGCTACAATACGAAATTAAAAATTTTTTTTTTCGCTGCTTAGAGGGCCTTCAAATGATATTATCTTCTTTGGAAAATAACAGATTTTTGTTCTTATATTAACCACTGGAGAGCACAGCAAACTTACTTTTCTTAATGCAAATTGCCTGAAGAGTTCAACTTCAAACGCTTCTTTTGTAAAATTTCATTTTTTTTCTTTTAAATTGTGGCACTTTTCTTCCAAATGAGCGGATTATTTTTTAATCATTAACCGTTATCCTATTATAATTTTTTGGAAACAGTCAGTCTACTTCAGGACACCTTGTACTTAAGGATACAGGTAAAAATAGACAGGTGGTATTGGTGAACTGCAAGTTGCAATGTAAACAGCTTTTATCAGAATTCTCTATGACCTGCACTCAACCAGTTCTTTCCTTTGCAAAAACCTTTGTCCGTTTCATTTGTAAATGCACTTCTGGAGTAATTCAGAAACCTTTGCAATCAAGCGTATTGAAAGCTATTCCTTTCAATGTTTAAATATATACATGTAGACATTCTAGTTATAAAAAAAAGGATTTATTTAGACTAGAAAAACACTTTTACATAATACATATTTTGTAGTCCAATTTGATACAAGTCAAAATTAGAGCAAAAGTTTGTATACAACATATTTATATTTACTGTAAGTTGTTTTAAACATTTAAAAAAAAAAAAAGTCTATAAAAGAATTTAAGTGGTACTTTTATGTGTAATGAACTATAATCTGCTACATCTAAAATGTTAAGGTTACCTAAGCAATTAAACCTTAACAAAAATCTTTATTGTTTAGTATTAATCAGATATAGATATAATTTCTATTTCAAAAGAAAAAAAAATGTTATGAATAGCTTTTTTTTTCTGTCATAAGCCAATTAAAACGTTTAAGGTTTCAGAATGTTCTTATACTTATTTTATGAATTTTCTGAAGATAAGTTTATAACTACTGAATATGACTAAATTGATACTGCTTAGCACTTACCAACAAAACTAAATTGAAATAAACACATATAACAAATGCTACTTTATCTTTCTTCTACCTACAACAAAATCAAATATGATTCACTAAATTGTTTTTTGTACTAAAACTTCATCATAAAAAAAAGAATAGGTATTTTAAATGTTCACATACTTAACATTTTAATTTTATTTACATTTTTTTTTAAACTTCCGAAACACTTAAATAAATGCAATCAATCAAATTGAAATGTTAAACAATTACAAACAATTAGAAAGCCTTAGAATATTTTAGCATAAAAAGTTTTTAAATTGTGATTTCTGATTTGATACATGGAAAGTATTGGCATAAATTGATTAAAAAATTAATTATAGAAGGTAGCATTTCCCAAACGGTATTAAGTAAAATACAAAGGTTTTTCAAAAGTTCCAGTAAACCTTTCCTGATTTTTGCCAATCAATTTAATTGTAATTGAAACCTTATCAACTTGATTTTGCTTGTCAATTTTTTTAGAACACTTGTCATATACAGTATTGGCAATTTTTATTTATGATTCAATACAACTACAAAACTAGAAAATATAGATACAAATTCCAGATATTTTGAGAATAAATGTTTATTTCCTTGTTCTTATACTTTATTTTAAATATATTGTAAGCTAATTGAGGTTTTCATTAATAAACTGACTGGAACTTGCAAATCATTGTATCTTAAAAGAGTTTGAGTAATACTGATAGAAAACTCTTATCAAAAAAGATGTAAAATTAAATATTATAAAATAATTCTTGGTTATTGTGCATGATAGAGAGGACCACACGAACCGGTTTTATTATTAGTTTCAAGAAGGAAGTTTTGTAACAGCCCTTGAGCACAAAATGTATTTCATTTTCTTAGTACAAAAAGTCATATTAGATGATAATAATAAAAATGAATATGGCTTCAATTGTATGGAAATACAAAAACTATGCCAGTTCTATTTAGCTCAATTTTGGTACATGAGAACAAGGATTACATTCATACTAAGCGGTAGTTTGTTGAAAAAAAAAAAGATACAATAGTAATAACCAAACTGTGCACCACAGTTCCCAGGAGAGCTGTTAAGTCTTCACGGGAGAGCTACAACATTCTCCAATAACCTCATACATCATTAGAAACCTAATTTTTTTTCTGCCTTTGCCTTGAACTATGGGCGGTAGCTTACTGATTAATTAGATGCCTATTAATTATGAAACATTTGCAATACTTCCCAGTGCTCCATTATTAAGAAGGGCAATGCAATGCGGGTGCAAGGCAAGGGTGCTGTGGGTTTTATTTCTGCAAAGGAGCTTTGACGCAAAAAAGTTTGGGAATCACTGGCATAAGATATGTTTTTCAGGTCCCGCACTATTACATGAAAAGGTGTTTAAAAAAAAGGATAAAAACATTATTAATTTGTTATAGAAAATTTTTATACGAAAATGGTTTAAGATTACAGCTCTTTAAAATTTATAAAAGAAATATTGTTCAAGAATTGCACAAGAAGTTCCCAAAATTAAAAGGGGAATTTTCGATTAAATTTTAAACTTATTGCTTGAAAATAGTTGATAAAATAGTTTTCTTTCTTTCTTTCTTTTTTTCGCAAATGATATTTATGGGTATTTTGACGGAGTATATATTAACTATACCCTTTTGCTGCATTTATTCAAGTACTATACAGTTAGAGCAGTGACAAAATCCTTTTTGTATATTTTTTTGTTCCATGAAAAGGTTTATGTTTTCTTTAAAAAGTTCCTACTCAATCTTGATTTGCAAAAAATGTAATTTAAATTTGTCAGGACTGGATTTAAATTATTTTTTCTTTTCAGATGATAAATCTTTTCACATCTTATTGACTTTTTTTCCATCTTACTTACTGTTTTCAGCAAAAATGCTTTTAGGTTGATTAATTGGCAACAAATAATATTGTTTTAACTTATTTGTATGAAGTAAAATAGTCATGTAGTTCTAGAAGAAAAAAGGCAGATTTTGTTTACAGATACGAACATAAAAATCATTGAAATGAATTTATTAGGAAATGCCAGCTAAAAGGTTCCCTCATTTTTTACAACACTGATTTAAACACTGCAGACTGTACCACTGAAGCAAGGGTGCCCAGCCCACCAAGGGCGCAGACTGCACCATTGAAATTCTTAGGGGAACTTTTCCATTTTGAGAATGGCTCTCATTTTTAGGGGGGGGGGGCGTGGTATTTACCTTTGGAGGGATAGACAGCCCTAACTGAAGTGAATAAGAAGGCATATAGCAAAAAGAATTAATATTTTTTTCTGTATATACCAAAATTGAATGTTACTCACGTGGGTTGTTTGTAAATTTTCACATACATCATTCCATAATTTGTTAAATTTAACATTGTTGAATATGTACAAAGGGATGGAGTATTAAATAAAAAAAAGAGAATTAATGCAATTATAATTAAGTAAAAGACATTGAAAACTACTTCATTCACCTGTATGTTAAGATCAAAATTAGTAAATAGTATTTTCAGTAAAACATTCTAATTGGACTCTCTCTCCATTTTGATAAGTATATTATGGACATCATTATGGGTTTATCATTGTACTGTATGGTGGTTTAAGGCGATCAGTTTATATTTGGTCAGTGAAACACAAAATATTATTTGGCTAAAACCTATTTTTACACCATAACATGCATTAATGCTATTATGTTTTTGCTTCTCTACATTTCCAACGAAGGACCTCATATTAAGGTGAACATTTTCGCATTATACTCAACTAATAATTTCATTGACTTAAAATGGTTGCAAGAGCTTAGTTTCTAATGCACTAAGTTGTTACTTAAAAAATATTAATCATTTTTAAGGTTTTAATTTGATTGATTTTCCAAATTTACAACACCCTTGCTACAAAAAAATCAAGAAATACTTATTCATTTTAAAGATTACAAAAATAATCTTATGAAGAGTTCATGTTAAAATGAAACACAATGAACATTTTTTCTTTAAATTATTGCCTCATTAGCAAGTATTTGCTCTTTTTATTATTTTTATTATTTTTTTAATTTGAGGCAAATGTTAATGTTATTTATTTCAGATCTAAAAGGGGAAACCTGTGAAACATTTTCTCTTCCCACGTTTACATAATGCTAACATCAAGTATGTTTCATTAGCTTTGTCACTTCCACAAAATAATTAAAGCTAAACATGCAATAACAATAACTTAAATATTTTACAATTTCTCTCATAAATAAATTGGTGGAAAAAAATCACAGTACATGGAATTCTAATAAACAACAAAGCACTCAAGCATCTTAGACAATTTACAACATAGCTTATAAACAAAAAAATATTTTACAGTAATTCCACTTGATTTTTAAATTATTTATCAAATAGTATGAAAAGTATCAACAACACTGATCTCATAATAAATTGTAAAAATATAACAAATAATTATCCAAGTATATATAATCTGCTGAACAGACTTCAGAGATCATTTTAAAAGTCACTTTTGAAGCATTTATCAAAATGTTGCTCATATTGTATCCTTGCAACAATACAAATGAAAGATAATCTAAAAAGAAAACCTTAGGTCACTCTGGCCCGTGTTAAATACATGAATCAAAGAAGTATTTTGGCAGATGCAATGGTCGGAGAGCCCCGGTCTTTGCAAGAAGATTGACGTAAAAGTTCTTGGATGTGCTTAACAATCAGATCAATAGCAACTAAAAAAGAAACAGATACTGCAATTTATATTTTTCTACTTTTTTTTTTTTTTGAATACAAATGTGAGGACCAGTAACTGGTTCTGGGCCCAGCTAGGTTGGTCCTTATCAGTTTATTAGTTTCCAATGAAGATCAATGGCTCTCTGAAAACTATCTACCACCTTACTCACTATAGTCTCTTCCGGTAAGCTGTTCCAAGTGCCCACAATCCTAAGAAAGCAATAATATTTCCTAATTTCCAGATAGCCTGAGACTTGAATAGCTTAAAAGAAAGTCCCCTCATCCTGCTTTCCCTGCAAAAGTTTAACCCATTAACATCTTTCATTTTGATAAATTTAAACAACTGAATCATGTCCTCTCTGACTCCTTTGTAAACAATATGATATCAAGAAGTAACATTTCATGAATGTGTTAAGTTAAGTATTAAAAACTGGCTAAGTAAAGATTCATACTTGTTAACACCATTCTGTAAATATTAAAATATACTCCATTCTTGTCAGATTCCATTCATTATCGCATGTAGAACTATTAAACAGTTGTTTTACACTCAGAAGGAAACAAAGAGTAGTTGTGAGGGGAAATCCTTCTAAATGAAGTGATATTTTAAGCGGGGTTCCTCAGGGTTCAGTTTTAGGGCCTCTCTTGTTCATTATTTTTATGAATGACATCAATGTTTTATGTTTCTGTTCCAATATTTCTGTAAGCATGAATTGTTTTACTGATGATGTAAAAGTTATGGGGATTGTAGAAAATGAAGAACAGGTAAAACAGCTTCAACGAGATTTAGATTATATTAATAAGTGGGCGGATAAGTGGGGTGTGGCAGTTAATGTACAGAAATGATAAGTGCTATACTTAGGTCATGGAAATAAGTGTATAAGTTATCGTTTATAGGGTTCAATCATTAGTCAGGAAGAAAATGTTATTGAGCTGGGTATCTTAATAAATCAGGACTTCAAGTTTAGTCAACGATGCATAATTGCAAGTAACAAAGCCAACAGAATGCTTGGGTTTATCAATAGATCTATTTCAAACAACTCTAAGAAGGTTCTTCTGCCTTTATATAGGAGTTTAGTAAGACCACATTTGGAGTATACTGTGCAGTTTTGGTTGCCTTATCTGAGGAAAGATATTTCTGTACTGGAAATGGTTCAAAGAAGGGGACTAGTAAGGGGACTTTCAAATTTAGATTATAATACCAGCAGGGTGTCCGCGCATATGGAAAGTCAGGGAAAGTCATGGATTTCGAACATGATCGAAATTGGTTATGGAAAGTCATGGATTTCAGTGTAAAATGTCCAAAAGTCATGGAAACTGACTGTTGGTCATGGATTTCGCGCTCAGGACCGATCGCTGTTCTTCCGATCTCGGAAGAACAAAAATGATTTCATCACCATTCATCTACTTTGTTTTTCGGTGCACAGAAAAGCTGATTTGTCAATAACATTTCCTGACGAGTTACATTGTATTGAACAATCAGATGAGTACTCAACGTTGAATCCTTTCAACACCTGGCGAATTTGCCATAACTGCTCATGTGCGCAGACATGATCTCCTGACTGACAATAAAGCAAGATGAAAATAGAAATTATTTTAATAATTCATATACGTAATATTCTTTTTCTTTTTTTAAGGCTTAAACTGTTTCTAAATTCACATTTGTATCATCTTTCACATTTTTATACTTAAAGTGCATAATCAAGATTTCCGTGCTGTGTGAATGAAATATTTATTGTTGAATTTCCTTAATTCTTCATGTTTGTGTACCATTTAATATCAACATTCTATTCTTATACTACGATGGCTTCAGAATATCGTATGTTTTCCCATTTTGGAGCCTGGGGATTTTTTTTTGTATCATAGCTTTTCTACAATGTTTAAAAAAAACACACACTAACAGTAGAAATAACAGTTTGAAGTTTCTATGTTTAATGGTAAGCTTGCTTTTGTACATTACAGTTCAATAATTATACCGATCATATTCAGATTTGTTACTAACTTATCTTTAGCAATGATGACTCTGGAAATGAGTATTTTGAAGTTTTTTTTCTGTTTAATGTATGAATGCATTTACTAAATTTGTATTTTACAATTTCACACTGCGCTTTGGGGAGATAATGGGTTATTTTAGATTTTAAACGTTCTTAAATTCTCGTACTTATTTTTTGTCTCAATAAATTGTTGCATCATTTGTATTTTATATACATATTTAGTTGAATATTTTTTGCTGCTTTTGTTTAGATTTATTTACATAGCTGAGATAAAAAGGATATTTTCCTAAAACAAAATTATACTGCTTTATAGTCTCTATTTATATTGATGCACAATTTTGATGTCATTGTCAAATGAAGTAACTTGCGTTAGTCATGGAAAGTCATGGATTTGAAGAACATGAGTCATGGAAAGCTACGAGCAGAAGTCATGGAAAGTCATGGATTTCAAAACTCAAAAAGTAGCAGATACCCCGTACCAAACTTAATAGGCTTATTATGTATAGCCTGGAGCAAAGGAGGGCCAGCGGAGACATGATTCAGTTGTTTAAATTTATCAAAATGAATGATGTTAATTTATTAAATTTTTGCAAAAGCAGGAGGAGGGGTCATTGTTTTAAACTGTTCAAATCTCAGGCTTACCTGGAAATAAGGAAAAACTACTACTTTAGTAGGGTTGTGGGCATTTGGAACAGCTTACCGGAAGAGGTGGTAATGAGCAAGGGGTTGGATAGCTTTAAGAGGGCCATTGATCTTCATTGGGGACTAATAAATTGACTAGGACCAACATAGCTGGGCCAAGAGCCGGTTGCTCGTTGTCACATTTGTATTTGTACTATAGCAGATCAAATTCAGCTTCAAGATATTGTCCATAAATATTAAGGGTAGCTTTTCAGATAAAGCCAATGTAAGCTGTAAAACCACTTATTTTTACCTTATTCTTTACATGAAATTTAACAAGCTTTAAAAAAAAAATTAAGAATTTCATTAAGAGATAAATAATTGATTAGTAAGGTTAAAAAATCAATAAGAGCATACTGACAGGTTAGCTTTACTGTTTTTTATTTGCGGGGGGGGGGGGAGAAAATACATAATCTGTCTTTTAGTCACAAAAGACTCCTAATGTACGATCAATGAGTCTTTAAGTTTTTACAAATTAAATACAGTAGAACCTTGTTTATCTGGCCTTTTTTAAAATTTGATCAAATTGGTATACTTAACATTTTTGTGTTTGAACAGGATTTTTTTTATTTTTTATTATGACAGCAAGAGTGTAACTATAAATACACCTAACAATCGCTTTTATTGTGATCTTATTGATGATACTGTGTTTGTATGACCATGATTCATTTAATCATCACATGTGTTTGAAAATGCACCAATTAAGTTTTCAAACGAATGACATAAAAAGGTAATTGTATATTTTTTAACGTCTTGTAAATAATTATAGGATAATTATGCTCCATACTTGTTCATAGCATGAGTTTTTATTGTAATACATGGTAAATCTGTTTATAGAAGGATTAGTTTTACTTTTTACTATATTGTGCAAAATATCCTGATTTTCGATTCTCAGTGCTGCCTTTGGTCCCATTTAGTTTGGATAATTGAGCTTGTACTGTACTTTTATATACATTATTTTTGGGAATAAGCGTTGCAGCGCATACAAGAAAAAAAGTAAAAAAATTGCCGGTGCGGCGGATACAGTCTTTTTTTTTCAAATTAAAAAAGAAAAGTTCTAAGCTTTTAAAAAAAAGTTGAAAATGCTGCTAATAGATGGCACCATATCGTTTTCTTTCATTTTGTGAAATCCTTAGACATTGGGCGACAAATAAAGCAAAGAGGGGGGAGAGAAGGTGAATCAGCGATTGCACGTGTTTCACTGAGGAGAGAAACGCTGATCCACGAGGGCGAGCAAGCCTTTTTGCATGGGAGTGAAGGGATCAGGGAGAGGAGGCAGCAAATGTACTAGTAAGGGTGGGGGGTGTATGTCCAGTTTTGTAAAGGAAATTTACCACCTCTCTCACAAAAGTGGGTTGCTCCCTCAAGCAACCTAATTGAAAACTTGTCTCCTAGCTCTAATTTTATCATTCACTCACATCGTCGCGTTGCATCTTTTGCTGTTGTTCGTGCATTTTTGGCTTATCTTTTTTTAAAGAATTTTTTCAGAGTTGCTTCTGAAATGGCTCCTAAGCGATTGAAAAGTTATACTGCAGCCTTTAAGTTTTAAGAAAAAAAGGCAGAAGCAATAAGAAATCGTCTTGCTGCCAGAGAGTTTGGCATTGATGAGAGATGCATTTGCCATTGGAAATTGGATAAATTAACCATAGAAAGTGATGACCAATCAAGGAATGCTGAAGGCAACAAGTGCAAAATGGGAATTTTTTTAAATATTTCATTATTGTTCATTTAAAATATTAACGAGAAACAAAAAATATTTTTTATTTACATTTAATCCAGCTTTTTTTACTACTGATTGCAGGGTTGGCAAGTTTCTGCCGAGGTGGTTAAAACCACTGGTAGAAACCGGTTAAAACCGGCATGGCAAAAACCACTTTCTGCCACATTTGCGGCAGAAACTGGCAAAAACTCACAAAATGAAAAAAAAAAATTAAATTATTGACATGCAATAGGAAGTGCACAGGAAAATAATTATTAACCAAAGCACAATTTAATTACGATAGTACCACAATTTAAAATCAAATATTGCATTGTTTGGACCCTGCAGTTGCTTCTTAGAAAATGTGGTTTCTAAAATCTAAACAGTTTCTTAATCTAATATGTACAAATGAGAAACTTTAGAATATTCCTGAAACAGAAGAGCTAGCAGGCAATGCATGAAGGAACAAGCAATGTTGGTGAAACTTTCATCTATTGTTTTTTTTAACTGGTCCACCATGTAGTAACTGGGGTAGTGGGAGAAATTCAACTAGAAAAAAAAGTTTCAAGAAATAGGACCAATTTGTTTTGCAAAGCTGTGACATTAGGTACAAAATCTATGTTACTATTGGCAAGTGAAATTCTGGCACTTTCTTCTTGAAGCACATGATAATTTCGATCACAAACAATTTAGATGAAGCATATAAGTGAGCAAATTAAAATCAGAAATGCCTTTTAATTCTGTATGTCACTCCTCTTTCCTGAGCACCTATATGATTTTTTGTCCTTTGTTAGATTAATCCAAACCTTACGAGCATCTGCAATTGAAAAGTTCCCTTCTCGAACTAAATCAAGGGCATTAGCATAGGATTTTATTTTTTTTAATTATGAAATGAAGTTTATTTTTTTAGTTTACTTAAACGAATATCATTTAGCAATCACTTAAGTATTGTATGATAATTAAAGATGCTTTTAAGTTTTTGCCAGTTTCTGCCGGTTTTTACCGGTTATAACCAGTTTCTGCCACTGGCACGGCAAAAACTAGTTTCTGCCGGCAGAAAGCCAACCCTGACTGATTGTGCCTTTAAGTTGTTTAATGTTTGGCGAGCTCATATGGAAGGTGCGACGCTTACACCGGGTGCAGCGCATACATTAAAATTTTTTCTTTCTTTGAGAATGTATTACGATGTGGCGCTTATTCCTGAAAATACGGTATTCTTTAGATTCAATATTAACCCGTAACAGGGGAGGTGAAAAAGTAGGATGTCTATTTACAAATTTTTCAAAAATCGTGTAATTAAGATACATAGATACATTCCTGTAATTTCCCTTAGATTATCTTTGAACTTTAAAAAGCACGGGAGAAAAATATTTTTGAATTTTGAATTGAAATATATCTTTTCTGAGGAAATTTTGCTAGTCTTAACATTTTTCAAGAAAAATCATTTGCTGCAATAAAAAGTTTAATACTCGAATTAAAAATAAATCTGCTATTTATTACTGATTTTATTTTAGTTGTTGAATCTATACAGACCATTTTTTACCAGAAAATTGATTACATCACATTATAGGAAAATTTTGACAGGACCTTAACTATTAGTATATAGCGTCGTATTTCCAGAAATAATTCTGTTTTATTGTCCTTAGAGCATTTATTGCATATCTTTTGCAAATATTTCAAACAACTCTCACCCTCATCAAGAATATTTTGCATTTCTTCCGCGTAACGCGTATAAAATACATGAGTCCATCTCAGCGGTTCTAACATTATATATATAAGAGCTGTGTCTACTACTACCAAAAATTGTAACACTGAAGGGGAGATCTGACAGACCACTCCTAAAGAATGCAATGACATTTAAACCAGATGCACTTGCCAAAAGATACGAATAAGCAAGGGGGGGTGTTCAAGTTCACAAAACAAAAAGCTGCTCGGAAAACTATTCAATCAGAATAAAAATGAAATAAGGGTGGTGGGATGAACTTTTGAGCAGTCTGTGAGGCCGCACGTCCCCTGTTACAGTTAACATCTGTCAGCAATAAAAATAAATTGCATGTTTCAATGAATGAAAAAATAATCATATCATTATTTTGAATGCTTGTTTGGAAAAATGGATGGTTCTTCTCACAAGGACCAACAGTATTAGAACTATCGCTTGAAGCTCTTTTCATAAAAAATAAAACTTACCTTCATTATCTGCACCTCTAGGAATGATGACATCTGCATATTTTTTAGTCTAGAGAAAAAATACATAAATTGTTTAATCAAAAATCACTAAATATGATTTTAAATTAGTTTATTATATGATAAAAATTTGGCAGAATGCAGGGGTGATAATGGACTGAAGTAAAATTTTCTAAAGACAGTGTGAAATTTTCTGAAAGTATGAGGCAGATCTCCCCCCCCCCTGGTAAAAACTATTCAACAAAACAAAAATTATTAAAATAATTTTTAAAGTTTTTTTTTTCTTGAAAAAATTTTCAGTTTTAGAATGTATTGTAAGCCCAAAATTCTCGGAAACGGCAACCCAAAATTTTCGAAATTTTTGGATCACAAACAGCTTTGGCTAAATGTGAATGTTAAGTTGTAATCATTTAAATAAATTACTTTTAAAATATAATTAAAATTTTATTTGATTGGAGTTAGATGATGTTAGAATGCCCCCAAGGAATAAAAAATTTTACTAGTACACCTCACATCTGTGTCCCTTGGAGTTAACAAAAATAAGTCACTCTTCATGAAACTTCGTCTTTTAATATTAATATATATTATATTTTACTTCCAACTGCACAAATAATTCAAACAGCATATCTAATACAACACTGCCGTTGGAAGCACTGCCGTTGGAAGGTAGATGGCAGTATTTCCAGAAATGAGTTTTTGAGATATTTGAAGAAACAGGTTTTGGATTCCATTTTAACAATAGAGAAGTTTTGGAATTCAACATTTTTTCATGATTTATTTTCAGCAGTAACCAAATAAGCAAGCTTGTACAATAAAACTAAAGTACAATAGATAAAAAAAATGCAAAAGAAAATAATTTAAAAAAAAGGCAATACTGCCCTTCCTACAGCAGAACATAAAATCAAACATGCTTATACATTATTAAGGGTACATAAACATGTACACAACATCCTGATATATACAATAGCGAATTCACTGATTGAGTAACGCTCGAATATCATCAATGACTCTTGAAAATTTGATAATATTTTTTGGTAATGTTTCACATGCAGGGTAATGCTTTATTTTACAAGGCTGAACTGGATCCAGTAACTCAACTGTATGTAATTTTAGAAGAATGAAGAAACAAAAAAGTTGTCAACAATGAACGCTATCTACTGGAGTTTAGAGTTAATCCGCTGGAGTTAAGGTTAAAATTTCAACAATCAAAATATCACCAAACAGGCAATTGCTTCACTCAACTGTAGAAGCAATTTTCAACCGTCATACTGTGATAGGCGATTTTCTAGTACATTATTAAGGGTACAATTCTGAAAGGAAAACAAACCTCTTTTTTTCTGAACAATAGGTAGGGAAAATACCTCTGTAACTCCTTTCATTACCAAATAATTTTTGTTACTCAAATGGTACATAGTGATCAGTATCGAAAATTTTATTTATTTAGGTAAGCAACTAAATTAAATCACTGAAAATACTTAAAGAAACAGCATCAAATAACCACTAGCGAAACTTACTGGTAAGCAAAATTCTTCAAATGCAGGCTTCACGTAGGTGGTATACTGATGGAGTATTTGGCCTAAATCCCTGTCTCTTTCTTTGGTATCTCTAAGGACTGAAAAGATCAAATAGCCATTAAATAAAACAGTAAAAAAATCACACATAAAATCTCAAACAACATTGGTGTGAACCAGAGGTGCCCATTCCCCCTCCCCCCCAAAGAAGAAAAATTTCCTGACCCCTGCCTCTCCAAAATTTTAATGCCGCAATCTGCACCATGACCTCCCCCCCCCCTTTGATGGGCCTTGCTGGGAGGAACCTAGGTGCAAAACCATGTAAGTCACACAAATGAAAAGTTAAGGATACCAAGAGCAAGCAATAGGATAAACACCAATCTGTTTTGTGGCAAGAAATGTTCACAGAACACCGGACAGGTGCTGCAGCCCAGCATGAGGTCTTGAATTTTGAAAGAATTAATTTCTAAATGAGAGCTTTCATAGAATTAGAACTTGGCAATGATTTTACTCATAATCTGTCTTTTATTGCTTACGCCATTTAACTTCTCAATGCATCATTTGTAAAGGTAATTTATTCAAGATGGATCCCTTAGAATAAGTTTTGAGGTCACATTTTTGGAGGAAAAAATTTCAACTTTTTAAAAATCATTGAGCTCCTTTTGAGAACTAAATAAAATCTCAGGATTAATTTTTGGCAGCATTTTGCACTGTGATTTCAAATTTTATAAAATATCACTTTTTGCTTCATCAAATATTAAGGAAATTTGAAAAGATATTCTTTACAATTTTACATATGTTAGACTTTTCCATATCTATGCTAATTGCCAACTTAAAAAAAATGTGTGTATCAAATAATTTTTTAATTATGCATGGACATTACAATAAAACTATTGGAGCAGCTAGTGGCCAGTGGGTGGAGATTAGTTTTCACTTCTTTCAACAGAAAAAAAAAACATTATTAACTTTGCACATTCTAAAATAGAATTATTTAATGCTTATTAATTTGAGAATGACCAAACATGGCGACTGCAAGAAAAATTTAAAGTAATAAATAGATTATTGACTTTTTTACATTAAAAGTATTTAAAATCTTCAAAAAAACACAATTTATGAAAAAGTCGGTTTTTAGCACATTAGTTTTTAGCGCAAAATAGTGAGGATAAAATAATATTCTGAAAACAAAAATTTGAAGAAAAAATGTTGCAATTTTCAAGAAAATAACTAAAAATCAGACAAAATGTGTTCTTTTACATGTAGCCAAAGCAGAATGCAAAAATGTCCAGTCGCTTCCCCTTCCCTGAACGACTTTCCCTCTGTTTATACCTATGCATACTTCCAGAGCAACAAATCGTCTTGTTGGGTTCTGTGCATAATTCCAGAGCACCTGAAAAATTCAGGAATTAGAGAAAAAAGAAAAAGCGACTGAGGATATATTTTTTTTTCGGTCACCATTTTTTCACACTTGGTCACCACGTGGCGAGTGGCGACCGTGAGTCTTGACCTTACACACTGAGATAACGCAGATTCTATTTTTTCTGCGACCTGTCTGAAATGACAGTGTATATGGATATAGTTGTACTATGGAGCAATGGTGGATGAACTAGAAGCAAAAACATAACATTTCAATTTGTAAGGGTCAGGTTATGAAAAAACACACAAGGAGTAAAAATTTTACTGCTTGCATGTTCTTGCTGATCCTACCTACTACAAAATAAAGTGTTCAATTTCCACTTCCAGTTCTACTACCATCTCTCTGTGGCCCAAATATACTTAAATCTGGGTATACTTTGTCCACATTGCAGGTAACTTAGACCAACTGTTCCTTTACTAACAAAAACTGTTATACAAGGCACTGATTAAGGGCAGGGATTTGAAAACTATTTTTCCTCATTTCTTGGCAACAGTTCTGTAGAGCTCTTAGGTACAAAAACAAATTGGGTATTCTTTTAGCTTGAAAATCATTGACAACTTAATCAACATGAAAGGCATCACATTACCTCTTCGCGATAACCTTGTATCAGGATCAGTGTCGACAAATAATTTCATGTGAAACAGTTCTCTTATTTCAGGAAAGTAAAAAGCTAAAATGCCTTCAAATAAAACAACATCAGCGGGATGCACTGTTATGAATTCATCCATTTTTCTGTAGGGGGAAAAATTCAGTCAGAAAAATGTATTCATAATTTAATAAGATATAAGTCTTACTTTTTAAATTGCAAATATTTTGACAAATTAAAAAGAACTAAACTTTTACAAAACATAAAGAAACAATAACTTGATTCATTAAGAGATCCCAGTTTCGGAATCCCAAAATCCGGGAGACCCGAAATCCAGAACTTTTTTCATTTTAGAAAATCAATCCCTCCCCCCCCAGTTTTTTTCAATTTTAAAAGTTCAAAATTGTTAAGAATTACTTGCTAAAAGCACTGTACTTTCAGTTCAGTTTTGAAAAACATTTTTTGATGCCACAAGTCATTCATAAAAAAGTGTTTTGCAGTCAGTGGCGGATCGTGGGAAGGACCAGAGGGGGCCCAGGTCCCCTCACTTTTTTCAGACAATAATTTATAACTTTTTATTTATTTTTCCATTTTTTGTGCTGACGTACGTGCTTGAAATTAAAAAAAAAAAGGCTGTACCGTATTTTCCTGTGTATAATCCACGGATTATTTGTTAAAAAAATGTAAAATTATTGAGGTGCGGATTATCTGTGCACCCCCCTCCTCAACGACAATGCATTGAACCTCAATATTTACAGCAAGATTCGTAGCGCTCGTTACCGTGCCTGTATGTTGTTTATTTTACATAGCTTGAATGCTATTCTTACGGATTCAGGCTATGTAAAATAAACAACATACAGTAAAGGTAGACGTTTTCTTTGCACAAGATTAGACCGTTTGCTCCTTTCTTGATTCTTTGTCTTCAAGTAGTTAGCGTACTATAATGACAATTTAGAGAAGAAATTATTATTTTTTTAAAATTATTTTTTATATTAGTTTTGAATATACCTTAAAAGTCCTTACTTCCTCACGTTTTTAATTTAGTTACTAAAATTGCATGTTAAATCAAAACTTCATTTTTTTTTTTGCATTGTATTGTTTACGGAGAATAAGAAGATTTTTTTTTCTTCAGGTCGATTTTAGGACTTCAATTTGGAAAAAAATTCCAGGGGAGAGCAACAGAACTAATTCCTGTAAAATTCTTCCAAGTTTGTCTACAATTGAGTTTCTGGAACTGCAATTTCGAAAAAATGGAGGGGGAGAAGGAATTATAATTTCTATTTATTTTTCAAAAAAAAAAAAAAAAAAGAAAACGATCAGGGAGAGCCTTGGAGCCCCATCCCTTACCCTAACATCAATAAATATGGCCTTTAACCGCGTTTTAAGGTTTCAATTTATACACATTTCCGCAGAGACCCCTGTACTGTTCTTTCCCCTAGCATCACCAAAGACCGTCTAAAATTGCATTTTTAAAACTACAAGTTTCAAAATTGAGAGAATGAGCAAATCAAACCAATCAAATTGATGAGATTTTTTTCTTTTTATGCTCCCCCTCCCCCTAATAACTATTTTCTAGTTGTGCCACTGTTGTGTGTTGCGTTGTAAGTATGTCTGTGCACATATCGTTACAAGATTATTTTTTTTTAATTCAAAAAATGTCTTCCCATTGCTGCACAGAAATTATTTTGTTTTAAATTACTGCTCATGTAGTTTTAAAGAAAATATGGCAAGTTATCAATAATTTGCAGAAAACAAACGAGTTTGATAGTTTTTTCTTTGTCTCGGTAAAAATTCTGAATCTGGCCCATGGGTGCTGGCAGATTCATATGCAGAAGGGTACATTCGCATGTAAATTGCTAAGAATTATTTTTTACTGTTTCTTTAATTTAGTTATTTAATTTTTTTTTTTTAAATTCAGTTGATCAATTTTTATTTTATTTATTTTAAAATCAATACTGAGATGTATTTTCATTTTTGTTAAAGTTAATTAATTTATAATTTTTACATATTTTTCTGATTACAATAATTTTGCACTTTTGTAATTTTGCCTTGCTTAAAATAAAATTAATTTTACTCATTCAAAATGATTAGTTATTAAAAGAGAAAAAATAATATTACTATTAAAATGTTAGATCAATATTGCTTTTAAAAATGTATTTATTTTAAAACGCTAGGGAGTGAAAGAGTCTTCCTTGCAGCCACTTACCTGTGCTGCAAGGGTGACGTACTGCAGCGCCAGTAAGCGCATTGGACATGAATGTGAGATTAAAAATTTTCATGATGTATTTTGAAACTTTTCTCAATCTGATTAATTGAATTTTATTTTTGAAAGTCAGGGGGTGAAAGTGAATCACCTTGCCGGCAATCATGGCCATAAACATGATACTAATATCTTTCTTGATTTACTTAGAAGTTTAAGTATTTTGTAGCTTGTCCTGTGAAAATATAATGTTTAAAATGAATCTAAATTTATTTATTTAACACAAATAAATATTTTAAGAAAGTTCAAATATTAAAAAAATATTTTTATAAAAAATATTTTTTTTTCTCAAAAACTTTGGGATGCGAGTGCACCTATGATCTGGCCCCCCTCACTTTCTCAAGGCATTAGCCGATACTGTTTGCAGTTATTATACAGCAATCTTTTAACAATTGCTTTCGCTTAACAATATATATTTTTTTTTCTTCTCATAAGTATTCAACACGAAGCCTATTGAACAAAAGTGCAATATTATTTTTAGTAAAAAGATAATTTATTTATTATATTGATTGGCAGATAGCATAATAATAAAAAGCAACATCCATGGCTTATATGCCGCCGCAAGTTATCTCAAACTTTTGTTTTAGCATAATGAAGTATACTTTCATTCAGATTGATCTAAATATAAAAGAAATTTAGTGCAAACATTAGCGAAACCAGGAAAAACATGACAAATACAACACAATAGGAGTGTTTTGACCATTTTTTGGAGTCAGAATCCAAAATCCGGATAGGTCCCGATCCCGAGCTTAATAGATTTGGTTTCCAATACTGGATTAAATTAATCTCAAACAATATTTACATACAATTTTTAACTTATTTTGTATGGCCCATACATTCATTTCTGCATTAGGCCTTCACTACTGAAACAGAACTTACCTGCAATTAGATTTGAAGTCATATACAGGTATCTTAATGATTTCTCCCGCTAATATTTCTCTTAAAACTTGGTGCATTAATTCATTGTCAAAAGCATCTGAAAATACAGAAGCTATTAACTTCTCATACACTTAAAATAAATGCATCATTTTGAATGTTAAGCTATATTAAAATTTTAGATACAAACTCATCTAAAATTAAAATTGGAAAAAAAAATAATGTAGGCAATAACATTTTAACTAACAGCGCTTCAGTAAGGAAAAATATTTGTAGTAGCAGGGTTCGAAAATTGTACTGCCCGACATGCCCATGGCATGTAAAAATTCTGATTGGGTATGAATCCTTTGCCCTTATATATTTTTTGATCAAATATGTTTTTCCTAAAACTTTATTATTTCGTATTTTATTGAAAAATTACAAGATCCTTACTTGGAGCTCAAAATTTATTTCAAGCCCTACTGCTAAGATGGTTTGCTGTTTCCGGTTTAAGTGAAAGCGATTCTTCCCGTTATATAATTTAACTTTTATTAAATTTAACAACCGCTTATTAGGTACTATCTATTCAAACTATTTTTTTTATGATTTAAATAAAAATAATTTGTCTGATTAATGCTGTACGACAAATTCAAATGCTTTTATTGATATACAATAAAGAAAACTGGGCATATAAAAATTTGGGCATGTATCTTTTAGACAAGCGTGCATGGCAGGGCATGTAAAATTTTAAAGATTTTTCTAGCCCTGAGTAGTAGGAAAAATTTAAATAAAAGTAAAAGCATCCACAAGTAATTTTTTGCATAACTACCCTTAACATTTACATATTTTTTACCTAGCCAATTAATGTATAATTATATAAAATAAAACTTCAAGTAATGGAAAGAACTTCATTGAAACTGGAATATATATACTAACAGGCCCATCATTGGGAGGGCAGGGAAGGCCTGACCGTTGGAAATTAAGGTATTTACATGTGAGTGTCGTTGTTGTTTTGATTATTTTTTAAATACAATTTATATCCAGTACATATCCTTTTAAATGAAAATAATTGATATCAGTTTTGTACACTCAATTGCACTTCACTTACCTGGATGATCGAAATTATATTTCCCTTTATCTGCTTTACTCTTTTGCTCAGCTGTAAGTTCTTTGTAAAAACTATCTTGGCTAATACAAATAACCTGATGTTGTTGATGTTCCAATGAATATTGTTCAACTTTTTCCATTATTTTTTGGCAAACTGTAGACTGAAAAACAAATTATTTTAAAGCAGAAATCCAATTAACTTATAACAACAAAAATAATACTATCTTCTTACATTTGATTACCTTCTTACATTACAAAATTAAGAAGCCTGGGGTAATTATCAGCAATGGAAAAATATGAGGGATATCCCAAACTACTGTTGTCTAAGCTTTTTTTCCCTAAATAAAAATTATTATTATTATAATAAATATTATTATAAAATCACATTAACAGTAGCTTTCAAATCTTTATATATTAAGAGCTGTGTTGCCTGACTTTGCTCGGTCTACCTTGAGAATGAAAATTGTGTCAAGTGACATATATTCAACAATCAGGCTTAAATAAAAGAAAAAAAGAAATTAATTTGAATTCTGAAATTTTGAATTCAAATTATGTGTATCGTAGTCACGAGTTGGGACAGGACCCTACTCATTGGGGTTATTGTTTCTAGAAAAGGCTCCTGTCCCCTCTAGCCTGCTCCTCCTCCTGCACGGTTACGTGAGTATAGTTGTGTGCATGTAGGCTTGTGTGTGTTCGTAGATCTGTGTGTATGCACATAGGCGTGGGTGTATGTGTGAGTGTTGAGTATGCATGTGCGTATGACATGGACGACACCACCTGGGGACAGTGCTCAGGACCAGAGGCTGGTGGTGCGGTAGAGGCCCCTGGTCCAAGCTGAAAAAGGAACTGGACCTCAAAGACGGTCAAGTGAGAACAATAAGCAATCGTGATTGCTCAAAAAAAAAGGTAAAATATTAGGGATGTCCTAAACTACTGTTGCTTTAAGTTTTTTTATCCTCATGCACAAAAAAAAAAAAAAAATAATAATAATAAAAATAAATAAATAAATAAATAAAAAACTGGATTAAGAGTCTTAAACATGATGTAAGTTTTTGTCTTTAGAAAATAAATAATCACTTTTCATCAGTTTTTTTAGTTATATTTTCTACAGTTTATGATGAAGTTGGAAGAAATGTGCAAAAATATTCTGACAATACAAGTTGACTTTTGATAACTCGAATATTCCTTTTTATAGGGTTCCAAACTCTTGAGAAGGCTGTGCGAACTCCCCCATAACTTAAAACTATTTATAACTCAAAGTTGTTAGCTATCTTGCTTTTGTTCGTTATGGGCTCATCAGTCTAAAACAGGCATAACTGAATTGCAGACAAATAACTTCATACCTTAGGCGAAGTATATGTCTTCAAACTGATAGCTATAAATATCTAGCACACCCAGAGCCCGATTAAGCTATTGGGGGGCCCTAGGCCAAAGTTTTTTGGAGCCCCCTTGTAGTTAAACCTTACAGTTCTAGCCAGTAGCTAAAAGAATTTTAGTCATTTGGGGGCCCTAGGCCTTTGAATAGTTGGCCTATTCAGTAATTAGGCTCTGAGCACACCAGCAAGAGATTTGCAAACATGGTATTTAGTGATTGCAACAACCGGTATACCAGTATTTTGTGCAATTTTGCAATTTCGTAATACCGGTATTTGTTGAGGTAAAATACCGGTATTTTCGGTATTAGCTGAAAATAACAAATAGTTTCAATTAAAGGATTTTCAATCTAACTTAATTCTTTTATTTTTTAATGCATATTGTAACGGATCCGATGCAGCTTCCAACTTTCTTGAAAGGACGACACAGTTCTTGATTAAAAATACAGGAAATTTATTTACACTATGGACAGGAAAGAGTGTCAACAACTGCTAAATGAATCATCAGCAATTAAACAAGTACCACTCAACACCGTAAACTCAACGGTTACACACGTATTAACTTCCAAATATGAAAACAACACAGCGAATTGCCTCGCAACAAACAGAGCTAATACACTCTCAGTTCGAATTCTCAATCGAAACTAAACTTTTTATCATGCGGGACGCTTTTATAAACATCGAAAGAAATCTCTCAAATATTCCACAAGATTCCAAATGCTTCTGGAAAATAGTAGACCGTTATCAAATTTTATCAATGAACAAAAAAGAAATAGGGGGATCGTATATTTTAGCCATATGTATAGGGGTTGTATATTCATCATGGGAAACTATTTACAGGTTACGTTACTACAATAATTACTATTTACAGAATTTGTAACAATATTTTTTCCATAAATAGAGAAACAAAATCAATCTATTGATGTAAAAAATTTTCTTCAAAAGCACAAACTAATAGAATATTATTAAACAAAAGCAGTGGAAAGATTGCAAAATGATATTGACAATACTAGATGGTGAGATGAATTGCACTTTTGTGCGGTTTTGTGCACCATGTTTCTATTATTTCCATTTCTCTAATCACTCACATTCCCATTTGTGAAAGTTAATTTCGAGTGTAATTTTGAATGCATTTGTTCTATGAACTATTTATTCCAACCATCAATTGCATAATACTTACTTACGTAATACTTTATGATTTCATTTTTAATTATTTGTCTCAACTGTACTAAATTTTGACAAAAACTTTTTCTTGTTATCATAACAAATGGTAATTTGTTGTTACTAGCATTGGTTTGTTGTCCTGTCTCGCTATTCGGTCTCACTGGCTTTACACTTGGCAAGATAATATTTGGAAATTATATAGTGCCTTGGAAATTTGCATCAAGGAAAAGCATAATCAATTGAAACATATTTTCAGATAGTTACACAAATATAATTGTAAAGAATTTTGAAAAGAAAGCGAAAACTAATAAGAGAAACTAACAAATACAAACACAATACAAATACAAAAGTGACGACCAGCAACAGGCTCTTGGCCCAGCTAGACTGGTCCTAGTCAATTTACAATCCCCAGTGAAGATCAATGGCCCTCTTAAAACTGTCTACTCCTTTGCTCATTACCACCTGTTCCGGTAAGCTGTTCCAAGGTTCCACTACCCTGCTAAAATAATAATTTTTCCTAATATCCATGTTAGCCTGAGATTTAAATAGCTTAAAACAATGACCCCTTGTCCTGTTTTCAGTGCTAAACTTTAACCCCGTAACATCTTTCGTTTTAATAAATTTAAACAGCTGAATCATGTCCCCTCGGTCTCTTCTTTGCTCAAGACTGTACATTTTTAGCCTTCTAAGCCTGGAATCATAATCTAAGTGGGAAAGTCCACTTATTAACCTTGTAGCCCGCCTTTGAACCCTTTCCAATACATTAATGTCTTTCTTAAGATAAGGAGACCAAAACTGAACAGCATACTCCAAATGGGGTCTTACCAAACTTCTATATAAGGGCAGAAGAACTTCTTTAGATTTATTTGAAATAGATCTATTGATAAATCCAAGCATCTTATTGGCTTTGTTGCTAGCAATGCTGCACTGTTGGCTAAACTTTAAATCCCGACTTATTAGGACCCCCAGATCAGTAACTTTGTCTGCCTGACTAATGACTGAACCTTGCAAATAATAACTTGTACACTTATTTCCATGCCCTAAATGTAGCACTTGACATTTCCCAACATTAACAGCCATACCCCATTTATCAGCCCACTCCGTAATATGATCTAGATCCTCTTGCAGCTGATTTGCTTGTTCTTCATTTTCTACAGTCCCCATAACTTTGACATCATCAGCAAAACAATTCATGTTCCCAGAAATATTTTTGTGAATATCGTTCATAAAGACAATGAACAAAACAGGCCCTAACACTGATCCTTGAGGAACCCCGCTTAAGACCTCACTCCAATTAGAATAATTTCCCCTTACAACTACTCTTTGTTTCCTTCCGGTCAGCCAATTTTTTACCCAAATGAAAGTTTTCCCTCCTATTCCTATATCAGCTAATTTGCTAAGTAGAGCAACATGCGGTACCTTATCGAAAGCTTTTTGAAAATCAATGTAAACAACATCTACAGGCTTCTTATTGTCCAAAGCCATGGTAACTTTGTCATAGAAATGTAATAAATTAGTTGCACAAGATTTACCTTTCCTGAAAACTAGTCAATAGATTATTAGTCTCTAGAAAATTTACTATCTTAATTTTCATCAATGTTTCAAAAATTTTGCAAACCACCGAAGTTAGACTCACAGGTCTATAATTTCCCGCACTCCCTTTAGACCCTTTCTTGAAGAGCGGTGTAATGTTAGCCAGCTTCCAGTCCTCTGGCACTGTCCCCGAATTATAAGAAGCATTGAAAATGTTTGCGATTACATCTGCTAATTCCTCTGCACATTCAACTAAAATTTTCGGATAAATATTATCTGGCCCCGGAGCCTTAGTCTCTTTAATTTTTTTCAAATGAAGTAAAACGTCATCCCTGGAAAATACAAAGTCCTCAAGCTGTACTATATCTTGTGTCTTGTTGGTGTCAACTGTTGAGATACAGTTATCGTTAAAAACACTCGAAAAAAAGTTATTAAGAACATTAGCAATATCACTATCGTCTTGAATTAAAATTCCGTGCTCATCAACCAGTGGCCCAATATGACTATTTCGAACTTTCCCCGAATTAGCGTATGCAAAAAACCTCTTGGGATTCCTGTTTATGTTATCTGCCAGTCTTTGCTCCAACTCTCTTTTCTGAATCCGTACCAAATACTTAAATTTACGCCTTGCCTTACAATATTGGAGCCTATCTGCACTGTGACCTGTTTCTCTAAACCTATAAAAAGCAGCTTGCTTGTAATTTAGAGCGTCTTTAGTTTCCCTGGAGAACCACATTGGCCAAATTTTAGTGTTGACACCCTTTCTCCTAAAAGGAACATGATCCCTAACCGTATTCGCTAGATTTTCCTTAAACTCTGCCCACTGAAGATTCACATATTTCAAACCAAAGGGCTAATAAAAGACAAACACTAACCTCTCCTGCTCAAGAGAAAAGGATGTTAGTAATAGGAAAAGTGTTGTCTCTCAAAAATAAATTACAACTAGCTATAAATTGAAAAAAAAAAAAATAATAGTAATACACACAATACAAAAGAAACGCACACACACAGAGAAGGATTTATCCAAAAATAACACGCAAGAGACTGAAGAATTTGAAGATAAAGGACTTCCAGACAATTAGAGGAGGTGTATCGCAAATTGTAAACAATTCCAACCGACCTGCGTGAGTTCGGAAAGAGTATTTTCAACTGTAAAAAAGTTGAGCACTGAAATAGGTTCCGGGCTCAGAGACAATTCAATAGATGCATTATGTTTTTTACTATTATTCATTTTTTATTATGATATTTGTTCCTTCATTTTTTTTTATTTGTTCACTATAGGTTTACATAAATAATACAATTTTTGCACAAAATTATGAAAAGTGGCGACAAAACAATATGTTTTCAAGCATTTTTTCTTTTTTGAGAAAGTTCAAATATAACGGAATACTGGTATTCCGGTATCACATTTTAAAAATACCGAATACCAATATTGAATTTTTGGTCCGGTATTGCAATCCCTAATGGTATTGATCCACCTTGAAAAAGTGAAGAAAAAAACACGAGTAAAGTACAAAAGTATCTATGGGACGTGCAATTTGTAGCTTTATAGCCTAGCTTTTGACGTGACTTTTTAAGGTGGAACTGTAACATGTGCTTGTGGACCTCTGCTGGTGTGCTAAAATATTTTGTAACAAATGTGATGAAGAACTCAGTTTCTAAAAGAGGTTATTTGCCTGCAGCTCCATTGTGGCTATTCCAAACAGAGGAGCCCAAAACAAGGACAAAACTAGTCTCTGGCTAATGTAACTGATTAGCTCGGTACTTGCTCACAGTTCTGCTTTAGTTTTAGCTATGTGGGACGTCATCTGTTGATTAATAAAAAATATTATGTACTACTTCAGTAGGGTTTTAGGCAGTTTTGTAGTTAAAAAAGAATGCCGTCTCTAGCAAAATATTTGGTTTTTTACTGTAAAAAATTATGCAAGTTCAGTGGAAGATTTAATTTTTCGGTTTAAAGAAAAAATCAGGCAATATATGAAGATCATTTAAGTACACAAGGAGAGATAGTAAGTGAAACAAACACTTATCGAGAGAACTGGATTATCATTCAAAAGATTGGACCGCTAATCAATCAGAGTTTGCTTTACTCACTAATTGGCTGGGTTACAGTAGTGTGATGGTTTATTGACCTTGACGAAAAAAAATAGAGTTGAGGGATTATTTTACATTTTAAAGCTACTGTTCATGTAATTTACTGTCGTTTTTGTTTATTTGGCAAAATATTTTTGCAAAATGGTTTTAAACAACCTTTCTTTTTTTGGCGATTCCTCCAAACCCCAAGTTGAGTTCCCCTCAATGGATTTTTCTAACTACAGCACTGGTGGTGGTCCCTTGGAACAGCTTACCAAGCAGCTGTAACAAGCAAGGGGATAGATATCTGTAAGAATGCTATTCATATTCACTGAGGCAGGGCCTCTGTTTGGGTGGGGATACTGGACCTACAGTACTGGGGCCTGAAGCTTTTTGGGGCCGGTCATAAAATTGTTTTTCCAATAATTCGACTCATTTCCTTGCACCGCCCAGGACTACTGAAAGCATTCGATCGTTTGTGTGAAGAACTTGCTTTAAAATTGACAGAAAAGGCATTCAATAAAGGTTATGCATAGAAAAAAATATTAAATTTTTTTGTCAGTCTTACTGTCCTTGACAGCTCTTTCGATTATGTGGGGGGGGGGGGGGGAGCATGTTCTTATAAGGGGCAAAATGGCTCAAGAAATTGAAAAAAAAACCTTGCACTAAGACTTTTTAACGTTGGAAATATACACTGTTGGCCTCTGGGGAGGGCCCTACAGATTGTGCTGCAGGGGGGCCCAAACTTGTTTAAATGTCAGTCATCAAAGTATGCTTCTTCTTCCTCTTCGGCACTACAGCCTAGGGCAGGCCAAGACCGTCTCAATCAGTTTCCTGCATTCCGTCCTGTCAGAAACAGATTTCATCCATCCACTAAGGCCAACAGTTTTTAAGTCTTTTTCCACACAGTCGAGCAATCTGGTTCGTGGGCGGCCCCTCTTGCACGCACCATCTGGAATTGTGAAGGTGACTTTATGGGTTAGGTCCCTACTATCTAGTCTAAAGAGGTGCCCCAGCCATCTGATGCGATTGGCTTTAATAAAGTGGATAATATCTGGCTGTTTATAGAATTTTTTATGTATCTCAAAATTATAGAGAGTGCGCCATCTGTTGTTTTCCTGGACAGCACCAAAAATTCTTCTTAAAATTTTCCTTTCAAAAACCATCAATCTCTCTTCTTCTGCTTTAGTTAAAGCCTAACACTCACTTCCATAAGTTAGAACTTGTATCACTGCCTTCATCAAATTTGCTTATAACTTTGCCAAAACTCCTCTCTCCATCTCAAACTGCAGCAAGCATTTGAATTTCAGGCACATCTTGCAGCAGCAGGTTATCTAATGACTTTGTATTTATTGCAGATATATTACATAATACAGTTCTAACATCATCAACAGTTGCAATAACATCTTTAACTTGATAACCATTTAGGACCTTTAAATTACTCATAATTGTATCTTGACTTAATCCTCTTTCACTATTTTTACACGATTTTTCACTATTTTTACCAGTAATTTCAGAACTTGACCTTATTCACCATCATCTGTCATTTGTTTTATAATTTCCTCAATTTCTTCATAATTTGTTGGAATAATACCCCATACTTAATTCTTTATTTATTTTTTGCTAAGCAACTTTTTTTAAATGTATTATCTGCCCCGTGTTATTGTCTGTGTTATGTACACTATTTGAAAGAATCTGTTTTTGAGATAAGTTCGAAACTATTTTGAGTTCCTCCGTTTCTCTTTTCATTTTTTTTCAACTCTTTATTTCTCCATTGATTAACCAAGAAACACAAAGCCATATGAATATGCAATTACTAGTTTCTCTGAAACCCCAACAAATCCACATATTCCAGAAACATTGATAATATGTTGTTTTTTTTTTTTCTTTTTCCAGGTTCTTAATGCGATCAACATTTACTTTGGATAACATTCTTGTTTTATGATCAATATAAAAATTTTCATTAAATACCTTTCGTAATCTATATTGTTATGTTACTATATCTAAAAGTCTTTTGCCAAGAGTCCGCCATTTGTTTTTATTCTTCTTGTCAATCATTTGTCCACATGTTTATACAATTGTCGCAATTCTTTTGAATTGTAAGGTATGAAGATGAGAAGTAATCACTGGCATTCCAAACATCAATTTTATTGCTTAGTTGCATTTTATATTATCAGTTTTTCACTTTTAGTTCTTGATATATCTCACTGTAAAACTTCTGAATTAGTTGGTAACTGCAATTTTATTAAAGTTTAATGCATCATTTTCAGTGCATTGTTTGAGACTTCAATCTAGGGATGATAGTGGACTCAAGTAAAATTTTCTGAAGACAGTGTCAAATGTTTGGAAACTATGAGGAAGTTCGACACCCCCCCCCCTTTCCCCGGAAAAACTTTTCAAATATGCATACAAAAATCATTGATAAAAACCATTGAATTTTTTTTTTTTTAATATTTTTTCAGTCTTAGAATGTGTTGTCAGCAGCCCAAAATTTTCAGAAATGGCAACCCAAATTTTTTCGATCATAAACACCCCTGCTTCAATCGTATAGTATTAGGCTCATTTATTGGAAATTCCATCTATAAAATAGAGAAAACTATAAAAATTGGCATTCTACTCTTTGCTGATAAAAATATTCCAAATAATTCAGATGGGGTGAAATGGACAGAAAATACATTGCATGTATTACTGGTACCTTAGGAGCTGTTAACATACTTTTTCTGACACATCATATCCTCTATAAAAGTGTACAAAAATCTTATTTTCCATTTTTATTAAATAAACTTAACAATTTTGTACCTCAATGTAATTTATTAAATATTAATTTAACTAATATCTACTGTAATTTATATTGAAAGTATGTTTACGCCTATAAAAGAGCTTAAATTATCGAAATAAATGCTTTGAGTGAAAACAATCTATCTACTCAATCTTTTAATTCTTTTTAATCAATTATTTGCTATTAAAACTACCCCTTGGTAAATATTGATCAGGAACGTCTTCATTACATTTGAGTTAAAAAGATTAGTTATGTTTAATGCTACTAGAGCTGATGTTTTTTTAAACTGATTTGAGCAAACTGACAGCAATTCAGAACAGAACAGAAGGATTAAAACAAGAAGTATTGTGCTTCCACCCATAACTGAAGCAAGTAAAATTAATTTTGTATGTCCCAAATTAAGTCCATCAGTAAAGATATTTTTGATGAGAAAATATTTATAAAATTAAAAATAATGGATATTTATTTCATTCGCTCATCACCCAATGTAATGGCATACCGTGCAAAATAAGTAAAAGGCTAGAGTTTACTCAATTTTAACGATACAGAAAAAATAATACTATTTTTGTGATCAGTAAAACATTTCTAATGAGATAGGGGGGTTCAATTTTAAGTTTAAAAATTTTGACAATGCCCCCCCCCCTACCTGTATTCATTGGATGTTTAAGTAATGGAAACGTGCGTAAATAAATTTAAATATAAATTAAAACACTGATATTCGGAGAGAGATTATATTTATATTATTCTCGATTATTAATTTATATTTACCCTAGAAACTCAGTAATTCCTCCTGGCAGTTGACTATCTAAATCAAATGTAATGTGTCTGTGTAGTAATGATTTCAACACTTAATTCAATGATATTTCGTTTTGACTTATATTATGCATGCCGGTACCACTGTTCTGCTTTAATTTTTACAAACCGAATTTCGTATTTTGAAATTTTTCCCTTAGTCAATCCGATTTCGCCTTACTGAAAATTCACAGTATATCATGTTACCTCACATATCTCAGACATAAATATTCTTATGAAAACTCCAAATTAGTTTTGAAATTTACATTAAATTTTAAAAATTCAGTTATAAGCAACTAGACAATGCAACATCACATGTGAATGAAATTTAAAACTATTTATTTTTAAGTAAGTGAGTGAGAGGAAATGAAGTGACGGTATAAAAATATGCAATGGTGGGGAGGGGGGAGTCATGGGGGAGGCCTGGAATTAAAATTGGTATCGGGCCCCATTGCTGGTAGCTGTGGCCCTGCACCGAGGATTCGTAAATTGATGAAGACCAGCTTAGCTGGACCTGTTGCTGGTCATCACATTTGTATTTGTATTTCTCTAGAAATTCAAAAAAAAAACTAACATTCCAAGTGTTTGGTGATTTTTGACAATTAAGTGTAAAATGCACAGTACATGGGAGTAGGAATAATTTAGCTTTTTGGAGGGTATGTCATGAGTCTTTTCATGTATAGAAAACCTTTTAGAGTTGGCGATATGTTAAAACTAAGGGTTCTGGAAGAGGGGGTGTTAACTCAATGCTGCATCTTCTATTTTTATGAGTAGGGGCAAAATCCTGAAACTGCCTCCTTAACCTATCTTCAGGGCTGCTGAGAGTCATGGCCACCCTCTCCCACAAAACTTACACTACTCCAAATCCGAGCTAGGGCCCTCATTTGTAACTAGGCTGACTTGGTCCCCCGTCGGCCCTGCCCATCTTGCCTTCCATATTTTTCATAGACTTTTATCAAAAAAACTGTAGAAAAAGGGTAAATTGGCCGCCCACAGCAAAGGCCTCGGTTCGCTCCCCCTAGATCTGGCACTGGATTGACCACAAAATCTCCTTCCCTCACTTTTGTACTGAAATGCAGGGGTTAGTCTTTATGTAAGGCTAACCCGGATCTTTAAAGTAGGACACGCTGATGAACCTCACTATCTATCTATGACACTCGGTTTCCAACTTCAGAGTCAAGCAACTACATAAAAATGCTTGTTGCCACTGAAAAATGTTCCCTTGTTTGGTTGACAAGTTGTACAGCTACAACGCTGAAGACTCATGGAAAAGGGGACTGAGAATAATTATCATTTTCTACAGTGGGAAAAGTACCTTGATAGCATGCAATTCCTAAAATAATAAATCCAGAAACACTACAATAGTTTTAGGAAAAAGCTAAAGGACATAAAAATACAAATCACAAATTCATTTTGTATTTTCAAGTTTTTGTTTTAAGTTTCATTGCCGACTTCGTTTATCTCTGAGTTTAAGTGAAGTTTCAAATTTCAGCCAGTCTGAAAATATTGATCAATTTATTAAAAGTAAATCAGCAACTGTAGCAACAGGTAATTACTTTTCCAGATGCTGTACCTCCTGCTACTCCGATTAAAAATGGACTTTTCGTATCAAAACCATTGAATCCGTTATAAAATTTTGCGTTATTACTGTTCATCTGAGATGCCATGTTCAATTTTTTGTAAAAGAAACAATCTGGAAAATAAATTAAACAAATAGTACATTAAAACAAACTACAATAGCAGACTACAGTCTGTGCTTGCTTCTCCATAACAAAAAAGTTAATTCAGCAGCAGTTGTAGTTTCGATTTCATGCTTTAATTGTGAATTTAAAAGTTATGAATATAATTAATTTTTAATAACTTGATGATCTACAATGTTAAAATATTTGTCAGAAAAATATAAATAATTATTTGTTCGTGCTCTTTTTAGAAATCTGCTTACAGTGATGAGCTTTCGGATTTTCGCATAACTTTCAGTAAAGTAGTATTGGCAACAGTGTGATTTAATTTTTTTTTATTCTGATTTCCTTTTCCTGGCGAATGTCGTGCGAACACCACTCATCGCATTTCCTGCTTATGGGAAAGTCTTTTAAACTGCTTTCATTGCATTAGTTCTCTCTCTTTTTTTTTTTTTTGAAAAACAAATTGTACTGATAGAAATTAAAGCGTGTCAATATATGATGAATTCTACTGAATGTAGAGCGGATGTGCCCATGGATAGAACTGCAAATAGTGTCGCCGTTTCAAACGCGAATGTTATTTCCGAAATCGATAGCAGTTATCAAAATTCTAGTGCAATGGCTTCTAATAGTTCAACTTCGCAAGCAAATTTGATTGAAACTAGTGAAAAATCGGAAGAAGACGTGAAAAACGTAAGTGATTTTGAAAAAGAACCCGACAATATCGATAACGCTTCGAAATCCGAGGATGTAACAGAACCACAAAATACTTTACAGACTGCTCATACTCGCGTTCAAAAAGCCAATTCAAATGGAAAAGTTAAAAACGAAATGGATTACATTGAAAAAGAATTTAACAATCTAAATCCATCTTGTTCCAAGGAAGAAATGAAATCTCAAAGTGTTATCCAGACTGCTCATGCTGGGGTACTGCAAGAAGATAATACGAGCAGAAAATGTCAACCAAAGCAAAATTTGTCTAAACAGAAATCGAAACACTGCAGTCCACGTAAACATAGGGTTAAGCATAAGCGTAAATGGAAACCGTACACGAAGCTGACATGGAATGAACGTAGGAAATTAGAAGAGCGAGATTCTAGAAGGGCAAGTAGGATTCGGGAAGAAATGTCATCATGTGGGCTCGCTCTTGCCCCGTACAATACAACTCAATTTATTATGGAAGATCATAACATCGAGGAACCCATGGCCAATTCTGATCCGGAAGAGCTTCATTTTGTTCCGAGTAATGCCTCGGAATATTTTGAACAACAGTTTGAAGAAGCTTTCAACAGTGTTGATGATGATTTTAGGAACGAAGCATCTAAATATGACTTAGTGTGTGAACTTATGCGAGTGGAAGATGAAGTTGAACAACTTGAAAAAACATTGAACGAAACTAGAAAAGAGAAAGTGAATCAATCTGAGGATAGTGTTGAAGCTGATTTACAGAAAATTAGAGTTTTCCAGGAAGAGATTGAAAAAATGACGCACGAAAATGAGGATCTCAGTAGCGCAAATTATCGGTTGTATGAGCAGTTGGATAGGATGTCTTGAAATGAGGTTTGTCCACACAACGAACGGTGTGGACAGAAAGATATCACTATCAATATTTCCATTTCAGCTGTTGACAATGGTGTTTCTGTTAAAATTGATCAATAAGAGTTACTCTCGGAATTTGACATTTTCATTTCAGTGTTTTTCTCTCGTAGCTTTTATTTTTGGAATATTTGTTTACGATGTATAAGTTTATACACAGTACACACACACACACTTTTAGTATTTTTTTCAACATTTCATCTTCATATCAGAAATGTTCTCCAATTGGTAATGGATTAACTCTGAATTTTGGAAGGTTATTTATACTGTGGGATTTTTTAAAAAGATCTCCAAAATATGCTATTTATTTAATAATGATCACTGTTGTAGTTTGTAACCAAAAAATATTTGGGGGAATGCACCTTTTTTTTAAATATAAGATTGATGAATTTTTGTTAAAAAACTAAAAAAGGTTTAATTTATTCCTGCCAGCTTTAATTCAAAAGGCAGGCATGTGTTTTATAGATAGCTGGTTTGAAATCAATTCATATAAACTTACATTATTATGTCTATACTAAAAATTTTGAGGAACAACTTCTCTTTGTATTCAAACTATATACAACTTTCAATTAACAGGGATGGTCATGAAATGTGTCAGCTCAGATAAACAAATTATTATCCTAATCATTCCAATTGAGAGCCGTTATCAGACTTTTGTTTTGGAGAGGGTTTTACCAAGCACATTTCTTATGACATCTATACTATCAATAAAATTTGATTTTATTGATTTTTATTACAATGGTTTATTTAAACAAGAAGGTGTTGCTTTGAGGGCTTAAACATTCGCAAATGACTCATCTGTTAAATGAAAGAAAGAAATTTGAAGTGTACAGTGTAGTACATTGTATAACTTCACCCTCTATTAAATATTCAATGTAACAACTCAGAAGAAGTACTTTCCAATTCACGGAAATTTGTTAGCATCAAGTATTCTAAATTGGAAGGAAAACACTATTGTTTTGTTAAAAAGGATTACTCCTAATAACTACAATAAAAATAGATACTGCAGATAAAGCACTGAGTTTTTGTATAATTCTTCTACAATAATAAAAAATACAGTAATAAATAAGTAATAAAATAATTTTTTTTTCAGAAAAAAAGTACAAAAAGAAAAAAAAAAGAATTTTTTGGAATGGTTTTGAAAAATTTTGGTGGGGATTTGTAGTATTTAACATTTTTTAAAATTTGTTTATGCTTTTTGTTTTTCCTATGACGAACTCTGCTTCTCTTTTTGACTTTTCATCATTTGTACTGTAAGTATGCTATTTTTAGTTTAATCTAAGTACAGTGAACTCCCCATTATCTGCGGCCTTTCACACGAAAAAAAACCTGGATGATTAACTTAAATTCGAATATTTTAACTTTACAAATAAAAAATCTATTTTTAGACAGTCCATTGATTTCAAACCTTTCAAGGTTGCCGAAACCCGACTAGTTGAAATTTAATTATTAGCTCAATGCTACTTACTCCTTTAGATCTGCACTGCTTACGAGTGACTGGACCAGTCTTGAAAAAATTCCCCTCCTCCATTCCCATGCATTTTTGGTGTAACCTAAATTGATCTGCTGCAGTTGATCTGCTTACACGATTTTCTTGTTTACATACATGGTCATTGTATTAACTGTAGTTTAAATGTATGCAAGTGTTATTGATATTTAAAAAGTATTCTGTACATGAGCATCATTTTACCTAATTAGCAGGTTATCCGCGAATGTGCTTATCCGAGATTACCGTGCCACCCTATTTCGCAGATAATCGGGAGTTAACTGTAATTTAGAAGCATTTTTGTGGTCGACCCAAATAATGCAGTCCCAGTTAATGGAGTATTTTGTACTTATCAAATTTGAAATTTTTTCATCTTTTGTGGCATGTGTTTCATTTAATGAACCTTCCCTGTGCATTTTCAGTCTAGCTTGCTTAATAGAACACCCAGTTTACGATGAAAAATTATTCAACTAAGGTGGGATATTTCATTATCTGCAATCAGAATAACAAATTACAGCGGTTTGGTACTCGGAAAATGTATTACGTTAAGCAAGTAGCGGGATATTCTTTTAATTGATATTCTAATAATTGGGCTTGACTGTACTTCAATTAATTATTTCAGATTTCTTGCACTATATATGAGATAAACCTAACCTTGCAGCATTGCAATGCTATGATTAAGATCTTCAACAATGCTGCAAGGTTAGATTTGTCTCAACTATAGTTTTCTTTCCAAAATTTTTGAAGCTTCAAACTGTAGTTATTGACTTTCTTAGTTTATTATTATGTTTTTATTACTGATAATGAGAGTAAATTAAGTACCATGTGTAATTTATATTATCTGCCTGAAAAATACATCTTTTAATGCAATTCCTTTATGATTAAGTTTGATTTTGAAATTACACTGTATTAAGTATTTTTGAATGTTTCTAGGGGTATGTTAGAATACAGTTACCGGTGAGGAACGAAACACGTTCAAATAGAGTTATTGATAAATGAAAACATCCTATGGACACTCACCGTGAGGTCTTCAGATCAAACAACCAACCATTGCAACCGGTTTTCTCTATTCAAACATACCATAGTTGGCAAGAAGTTTCTATTTTTTACTTTTAAACTATTTTAGGCGTTTGATACAATTCAATTTTAAAATTTAATTTTCTAAAAAATAAAAAAGTATCTGTATTATGTTACAACCAATTCAGTTTGATGAATATAACCACAAACATTACACAAGATATGGTACTACTTGTTTCATTGTTTTTGATGTAGTTTGAGAAATGATTTGCCAAACATGCTTGCTGTAAAAATTAAGAGTACATTGCAATAGTTTGGGTTGATTTGCCCTTTTAAAAAATATATATATATACTATACATAATGCATTAAGATGTTTTTTCAGCATTGTATAATTTGCATCCCATTTTTAATATGAGTATTGTTTAACTGTTTTAATGCATTATGTTACATTTCAGAGAGATTTTATCTGGTATTCTAAGCTTAATAAATGCAATAAAAAAGCATAAATTGTTTTTATTATCCGTAGCATTCAAGGACGAATGATTGATTTTTTTAACTTACCTTTTACAACATATATGATAACACTTACACCGTGTCTGACTATAGGATAACACTTACACTGTGTCTTTAGTCAGCCCCGGCTTGCTCCCCACCATGTTCATTCATATAATTTGAAAAAAAAAGCATAAGTTCAAACAGAAAGATTATTTCATTTTTAGTGTCAAGTATGAACAGAGTCGAATTCTAAGAGAGAAAACTTTTCTGCTTAAACTGGTATCTCCCCCCCCCCCCTCCCATGATTGCAAAAACAAAATCGTTTCATCGCTAGTACAAAAATTGCATACATCCTATCAGTTTTGAAACATGTTTATTTGCTTTTCCTTTTCCCAAAAAGTAAGATTAAACATTTTTTTTTTCCTCAATGTCTTTAATTTTACTTGTTACTAGGAGTGTTTTTTTACCCCTTATAAAAGAACACAAATTTATACCTCTTTTATATAATTTTTTAAGCCTGAAAGTTTTTTCCCCTTAAAATATATATATATATATGGAAGGAATAATAGTAAATTTAATACTTGAATTTTAAGCCCTACAGGATTTCCAAATGCCAAATATCTGTCTTGTACCAGCTCCATTTTATAAATTCCTTTTACATTCAAACTTTGGTGGTTAAATTTATCCCTGCATTGTCTCTCTATCCAACGCCCCCTTAATACTAAATGCCTATCACATTTGCCTCAAAGAGTACTTCCATCAACGCCCACACCGACTTCCGGTACAGAGGACAGCTTATCTAGCAGAAATCTTACAAAGGTGTTGCAATGACGATTTAGCCGAACAATTCAAGTCAAATTCTTAATTGATTAATTTCAAAATTAACCAATTGTGCTCTTTGCAATCAATTTCTAGTATGAGGATCGATCTAAAAGTAAGGTTCCCATCAATTTTACAAATATACAGCACTGTCTTTTCTCATTGAAATTTACATTGTTGAAAAGAAAAAACGTTTCTCTATTTTTATACATAATCTGCATCTTTTTCTATTCATTATTGTTGACGGTGCCCTAACTTCTGTATCGAGTTTCACTCCAGAAATGTTGGCCATCTAAGTGTTCCTTAAACTTAGGAAACCAGTGGTAATTTGCTAGACTCGAGCTCCGGACTGCAATGAAGAACGAAGTGCTTTGTTGGCTCATGTTCCACTCTGGCAAGGAAATTCTGTGACACTCGATGCAGAAGTTAAGGCACCGTCGACAATAATGCACAGAAAAAGACGGCAATTATGTATAAAATAAAGACGTTTTTTTTCTTTCCAACAATGTAAATTTCAATGAGAATAGACTGCTGTATTTTCTAAAACTTTTGGATTGAGCCTCTTAACTTCTGATAAGATGGAAGTGGCCTCTATACCAAAATTTGGTAGCTATGCCATACGAGCACACTCATGTTCCTTTTTTCTATGAGCAAAAACTCAAGATTACTCTTTCCTTTTCATCATAAGGATTCCCAAGATACGTTATAAAAACAGAAAGTAGTTTTTCATGCATTTATGTGCCTCACATTCTTTATAAATCACTGCTCTAGTTCAACAAAACACATTTTAAAGCTATTTTGTAATTTATACACACACAGAGATGCATCAAATTTTGTCTCAACTAGAATTCTGTTATAAGACTCTACAAAAATCCCCACTTGCATTAACATAGTCATAGTAATTTCGATGCACTAAATGGTTTCTCTAGTCCCTTCAACTTCATTAAAACAGGATTCGACAGTACGTTGAATTCCAATGTTCGGTTTCTAATTTCCGTTTCCTTGCATATTTCATGCTTACAGTGCAGAAAATGAAAAGGTTAAATACAGTTTTCTCAAGTTTTTAACATGTTTTAATATTGAAGTACGACAGCGAATTGTAGTAATGATCATTCTGACTGGACAAGATGCGAACTTTGAACGCTTTACACACGCAACCCAAACAAATGAAGGGTCAGTACGTTTTTAAGCTTGAAAATACTTTCCAATAATCTACATGTTTCCTTAGGTTAACCTGAGTTTTTAGAAAAATGGACTTTGATCGTTATTCTTCGTAGCCCTTTAATCTACATTTCATTTAGAACATGGATATCTGCCTATGAATATATGTGTTAAAACACAACCAAGTAATATTTTTTCCTATCTCTAACTTTGGTTGCTTTGTACAGTTAGGACAATGACACAGTCCTGACAAGCGCAGACATTTATATACAACATAAACACCATACAGTTCGACAACGAATCATATGTAATTTGGCTATCGGCAAAGTTCAGAAGATACCATCTGAATGAATCTAATAGGGAAAAAGCAAAATAGCGATGATATTTTGATGCACGCGTTTTATGTTGTCACTAGCACCTTATTAATTTATTGCATTTTCTAAAATAAAATGAGGGGAATCAAAAATAGTTTCCATAGAAAACAAAAAGAAAATGAAATGCTTTCATTGTCCAGATATGTAAAAGCAAAATTATGTTGTGAAATTAAAAATCCATTGGTTTTTGTAGAATGACAATATAGATAAAAAATAGTTCAGATTTAAAAAAAAAATGGCATGAACAAATTCATTTTTTTTCAAAATTGCATCTAAATATTTAAGAAGAGTAAGTGTACATCTGCAACAAACTACCAACCTGTAAACTAATAGATGCTCCCATTTCCGCCAATAAACGGAATGTTTGCCTTTCCATATTATTGGTCATCAGACTGTACAAAAGTAGTGTAACTTATGTATTAATGGCATCATCAAAGGAGCAAGAAAATAGTAACAACAAAGTAAAAGTAGCAGTAATTAAAAGTTAGGTTTTAAGTATTAAACAAATGCAGATGATAAATAATAAATTAACATGTGTATGAAATATACAATAGTTTTTACAAAAAGAAATTTAAGCAAAAATTTAAAAAAAGTTTTATTAATATTCATATCTACATATCACAATTCAATTAATTTATGCGTAACTTATTGTATCAAAATAATGCATAAATCAATTTGAATTATATAAAATATAACTTTGTCTGCTTTTTTTTACAAAACTAGAAGTTTCCTTTAGGTTGCCTTTCAGTTCGCTTTAAAAAAAAAAAAACTAATGAATTATTTTGATCCAGGCTTCAAACTTGCAAATATTTTATTGCCTCTGAGCTGTGAGCAAAGTGAATGCATAAAACGATGAATGTGTGTATCTCTCTCTGTTTTCTTGATTTCAAAAATCACTACTAGAGTCATTCGGCATTCAATTTTTGACATGAAATAAGTTGCATTCATTCTCTAGAAAGGGGAAAAAACAATCAGTACAGTTTCAAATTTAAAATTCATTATTATTAAAACATATAATCAATTTATCACATAATACTTTTTTTCTTTCTATCACATCATTAAAGTTTACATATGAGGTGTTTCGTTTCAAAACCAGCTCAATCCATGTTCTACCAATTTGTTGGCACTCTCAGCTTCAACGAGATGACATCTGCCTCCGGCTCAGTTATTCACTATTCCTGACTGAGGAGTTTTAATAAGAACGAAACTGCAGTCTCAGGATGTAACAACTGGGCCGCCTATACTATATGTAGTTCTGCCTGAGCCCCGGCTTGGGGCGGCAACTTATTTTAAAAGATGGCTCTTTTGTTATAACTTAGTAGGGTGACATAAGTCTTCTACGAGTATATAAATAAAATAACATAAAATATTAGACAGGGTGTTCCGTTTTAACCTGCAAGAACTTTTTTTCTGCTACTGCTAGTCCTAGATGTATACTTTCAATTGCAAAAATGTCCAAAATCAGATGCAGAGTTAAGATATTGAAACTTTGAAGCAAAAATGAGCCAAAATATACAAAATTTAATTTTTTATACAGGCCCCAAACTAATATTTAGAGAAATAATCTCCATTGAAAACTATTACTGACACAAAAAACTTGACATTTGTGCGACCAAAACTCAAGGAGATATTCGAGTTTAAAGTTTTAAGAGACCATACAAAAGATGAGATTAGAACTTATCGCCTTTTCAGAGGAATGACAGGTTGTCGAAGTAAATAAAATAAGTATTTATATTTTTCATTGCTATTCTGAAATAAATGCAAATGTTATGCCATGATATGCAAAAATACACTGCAAAGCCTCAAACAATTTGAAAAATCACACCATATGCACACATATAATTTTAAACCCTTGTAAACCACTATATTTCCCCCCAAAAGGCGTTATTGATGGCGAGTGTAAAGTGGTGAAAGTCACAAAAAAGCTGCGTTTCATAGCTCTGTGAATATTGGTCGCACTGTCAAACTTTTTCTTTTTGGAATGATTTTTCAATGGAGAAAATTCCACTAAATGTAAGTAAGGGAACCTGGGGCCCGTATAAAAAGTTAAATTTTGTATTTTTAGACTAATATTTATTTTTACTTCAAACTTTCAATATCTTAACTCTGCACCTGATTTTGAACATTTTTGCAATTGGAAGTATACATTTAGGACTAACGGTTGCAGGGTTCGTACGCTCCTTCAAAACTCCTTCATTTAGGAAATTTTTTTGAAGGGCCCTTCAAACTCCTTCATTTTGGTTTGAACTCCTTCTTTTTTATTTCAAGACTACATAGTCTTCTTCTATGACAGTAACTTAAAATACTTCGGTTGACACAACTTACCTTCATCACAAGGGCGAAGGTATAAGGGCGATTTTAATGTAGTAATTTCGTATATTTATTTTTTCATAAAGATGTAATTTACAAATTGATCATCTTATACATATAAAATCTGAGTATCTATCTATCTATCTATCTATGTCCAAGCTTCTTCTCCGGAACGACAGTGAACTGACCATCGAACCAGGTATCGATGGATTCGTCATCTTCCCGTCTTCATGTTTGGCTATTTAACATAATCCTCCGGTAATAATTAGCGGAGATATCAATTAAAAACTATTAATTATGACTCTTAGATTTCAAAATCAAATCCCTATTTTTCGAAGGCTTTCCTCCATTCAAATTATTATTCAGTGCTTCATCTCAACTTTCCATAACAATGCTTTTATTAAAATGTATAGCGGGTGAAGAAAATCATTGAGATGAAAGATCTGTTGCCATTTTTTTTCTCGAATATGAACAGGTAAAATTCTTGTTTTTATTTTGAGGCTTTTCCTGTAATCAGTGGCGGATCCAGCCGATTGTTTTGGGAGGGGCCATCCGAAATTTTTGAACAAACTCCCCAGGGCCGAATTTAGCTCCATGCCGCCCCTAGGCAAATTTGAAATCTGCCGTCCCCCCCCCCCAAAAAAAAAGAAGCAAAATATCCTTGACTCAAAAAAACGTAAAAAAGTATTCCCCAGATTCAAACTGTCAAACTTATGAAGAAATGATGGCGATTCACATTCTGAGGCGCCCAGATGAAATGATCACAGTGATCTCCCACAAAATTTTTTAGTCGGCAAATTTTGCTGACGATTCGGCAAATACCATGATTGAAAAACATTTGACTTTCATAAGATGTGTGAAAGTAATCATTATTAGATTACAAGAAAAAATTGTCTCTGTGGAAAATGAAAGAATGCTAATATTTTACTTTCAAAAATAACAATTTGATTCGAAAAATGTATATTATAATGGTAAATTTGCCACCCCTCAAATGTTTGCTACCCTAGGCAGCTGCTTACTCTGCCTGTTGGGAAATTGGGCCCTAATAACTCCATAGAAATTTTATTAAAATGAAGTTTATAAACTCAATTTTCGGGGTATCGAGACATTAGGTGGGAGGGTGGATTAAGGAATCTCCCTCGAAAATAATGCTTCAAAATTTAAATTTCCAAGTAATTTTTGAAAATTAGGAAAATAAAAATGCATTTTGTCTATTTTTGATGATGTACGGAGAAAGGTCAGGTTACGGGCGCTGGAACCAAAATACTTTTTGAAAATAAAGCTTAGAAACCAAAATATTCTGTCATTATACATTGAGAAGTTAGAAGAGGAAGGGTGCTCTTCTAGCTCTTCAGCTGTCCAGCCTAAAAATGCATCTTTAGTAATGTTTGCTTACATTAAAGGAAGTGTGAAGGTGCTTAAAATCCTTCCTTCTTGGAAATATTTTGCCTTTGAGGCTCTAAAAATTCGATTTTTAACTATATTTATACATATTTTAGAAAGGGATGGAAGATTCGTGAGCTCCTCCAAAAAACTTCCTTTTAAAGCTATCATCACGATATAAACTAAGGATAGGGAGGGAGGGGGTCCTATCAAAACTCGTTTGTAATTGAAGTCCCAAAAAAATTCATTTAAGTTGCTTTTAAGCAAGTTAAGTGATAAGGGCTGCATAAGCTAGTTTCCGTTGACATTTTTTCCAGATAAAAGACTTAAAATGCAATTTTTTGCTACACATCAACTCATTTGTGAAAGGGCATGGGAAAAGGGGGTTCTCCTCCTAGTTTCGAAATTAAAGCCATAAAAACAAAAATTTAGGCTCTCTTTGGTCTTGTAAACAATAGGTATACTCTGAGAACCGCAGCATTTAGAGATCGTCCGTCTGTAGTTGGAATCAAGAAATGATGTAAAAGATGGAGACAAATTTTGGAAAAAAAAGTGTTGTTTTGAGGATAAGGATATAATTTATCTCCCAGTTAAGTCCTATACTTCTTTTTCAGTAAAATACATGTGTTAAATTTTGTTATCTTCTTATATTTTTTTTCCTTAAAAATATTCCTACACTCACAAGGCTTTGGGAGGGGCCATGGCCCCCATGGCCCCCCTCTAGATCCGCCCCTGCCTGTAATCAGGGGATTTCTAATGTTTACTTTTTGGGGTTTTCCGCAATCTGCCGCAAAATTTCAGTGACTTTTTTTTTTTTTTTGGTTCAAGCCTGATTGTTAAATACGCGTCACATGACATAACTTTCATTTTCGAGGAGGACCGTGCACGTCGTAAAGTAAATGAGTGATTTACAAGTTATTTGAGTTCTTTGAGGGTTTGTACCTGGAAAACGGATTGATGTAATTCTTGTACGACCATGTGGATAGAATCCATCCAAATATTTATCTGAGTGGTATGTTGCATTAATAAACACCCGGGCAACGCCGGGTAGTAGACTATTTTATGTAAAAAGCGGATTGTTATTGTGCATAAATATTTCCGATATAGTCAATCAGATGTAATTCAGTTTAACGTGAGTAAAGATTATAGTTGATAATGCATATATTTTCCCCTTTTGTGCTGACTGAAAATGTACTCATAACTTGTATCTTTGATAACGATTATTAACGTTGATGAGGTGTTTTGGCAAAAATATGTTTTACTGGTGTTTTGCAAACCTTGCTTTACGCGCATTTATTTATTCCTTAACGCGTTAGAAACTAGTGTCAGTGTACTACAAAAGCATCAACTGGACTGCTCTTACATTTTTTAGGTAGCCCGTGCAACGCCGGGCACGCAGCTAGTAGAAGTTATAAAAGTTGAAGGTTAAAATATTATAAGATGACTAAGACATATCATAAATAAAGTAAACCATGCTTAAATGGTGCTTGGCTGAATTTTCCCTCCTCCACACTCTCATCCCCAAAAGTCAGTTTTTCTAATTATTACTTAAATATTTAGAAATACATAAGCAGATGTAGTTGTGTTAAAAAAACAATTGTTTAGCAAATCGCAGTTATGATATTGTAACATCCGCAGGTGATGTCATGCCTTGAGAGGTGTGGAGAAGTTCATGAAATTGTGACAAGGGGGAAGAGAGAGGGTAACAAAAAGTAACATCTCACAGTTATTATAACAGTATGTTTATAAAAAAATATGACATGTGACAGGAGGAGTAAGATAAAGTGACACTTTGTGACAAAGAAGGAAGGGGACAAACATTTGAAAAGAAAAAGTGCGACATCATTTATGGGCAGCCCATTAGTACTTCTTCAAAATCTCATTTTTCTCTTTCAAAACTCCTTCATTTTATTTCGGAAATAGAGTACGAACCCTGGGTTGCAAAAATAAAAGTCTTGCAGGTTAAAACGGAACACCGTGTATAAGCTCAATATAAGCCTTTTATATAGATGTTTTTACTTATTTATGTATTAAAAATATTCTTGTTACTGATATATTTTATGAGCTCGTTTGCTCACGTCACTGCATTTTTCAAAAAGAAAATAGTAAAATTAGATTATAATTCAAATGGTTTCAAATGTACTTGCTGTTTTACTGAAATAAAAAATGTAAAAGTTTCTTTTTTGTATTGTACTTGTTCACAATTGCTTTTTAATTTGATCATGCAACACTGCAATAGTTAGAGCAGATAATTTTAAATATAAACTATTGTCTCTTGATCTGCAATGCATTTATACTAAAGCAAAAGTAAATACCATCTTTTAAATACAGATAAGTAACAGGTACGTTAGGGTGGTTCAACAATACTTGTAAAAAAAAAAGTTTCTCCTAGATAACAGGACACCCCTCAATACTTTTAGACACGTGGATAGTAATATACTGGAAGAATTTTAGCTTCCTATCTCAACTGAAAGAGGGAGCTCAACCCCCTCCCCCAAACTTCATAAATATGATGAGGGATGCTGAAAAAATACATTGAACTGAAAAAACAATGCTACATATGATAATATACACTAGGAACATGCATACACATCGCAATAAAATAACTATTTACAAAAAAAAAAAAAAAAAAAAAACAGCTGGGGAAATTAAATGTTTCTAAATTTGTGGCATTTTCGATGCTACAGCTAATGTTAAACTAGGGTCATTGAGCACTATTAAAATTTGAGTAAGAAGCTAAAACTTTTACAGCATAATACTATTAGTAAGTCTAAAAAAAAGAGGGTCCTGGACTCTATCTGAAAAAAAGTTTTTTCAAACCACCCTATTTCAAAAAGTTTTGCTTAAAACAAACTTCAAAACTAAAAAACTTTAAAATTAAATATAAAAAAATGATTTTTAAATCTAAAGACTATTTCTATAAGTTCGGCTTGCAGTAAAAATCATGAAAGAAATACATGATTTCCTGATTAAAACACTAAAAAATTGCAGTTGATCTTAATTTCTTTATATTTAGGGTAATTCTAAAGCAGCCAATAAACCAATTTAAACTTTATTGGCTGTTTTAGAATTACCCTAAATATAAAGATATTAAGATCAACTGCAATTTTTTAGTGTTTTAATCAAGAAATCATAACTTCAAAATCATTAAATGATGCAATGAGCTGTGTACTTTTTAGCCTAAAATAACGATTAAAAAACCTATTTCCTAAGAAAATCGTACTGGGCCTTTTAGGTTTTTGAAAGTCAAGGGCCGTACCAGACTTTTGTTTCGGAGGGTTTTTTACCAAATACATTTTTTGAAACATTTATATGGTCTATCAAATTTGGTTTCATGTATATTCTATTGATTTTTGTTACAATAGATTATCTAAATGGAGGGAGGGGATGTTCTTACAAAATGCCATATTGTTACACAACAAATGAATTTCTCAATAACAACCTTAAACTACCATAAACACAAAATGCATTTGTACAATTTTTCAGTCATACTAATTTCATTTCCCAAATAAAATTGAAATAATAATAACAATAATAATATTTTTGTAGCCAAAATATAAATAAATAAAATAAATAATGGAAAGAATTTCTTTGGATGAAAAATTTCGCCAAGAAAACGATGTATGACGACATATGTCATACATCGTTCTTAGCGATGCTTTTTTAGCGCCAACAGGAAAAAATCAGATAAAAAAACATGATCAAAGCACTTCAGAACACAATATATATAAAAACAACATAAAAGCACAACAAAAAACATCACGAATATATGCTTCAAAAATGTACAGGGCCGGGGTTTTTTGTAAACATATTAAAATACAATGAAATAAATTATTGTATTAATTACAAGTCGAAATTAATGCATTAATTTTTTTTTTCATCACTTCTCCGGGATACGAGCCCTCGGTCTCATAGTACTTTCGTAATGAGACCTCGGCTCGCCGGCCCTGCCTCGGTCTCATTACGAAAGTACTATGAGACCTCTGGCTCGCCAGGACCTCGCTCCGCTCGGTCCGTTATCCCTCCGACTGTTAATATACATTACAGTCGGAGTATGGTCACAGTTATGTATATTTTCATGACACCCAAGGGTGGCTCCTTCCGTTCAGTGTACAATAATGACACAGTTTTAAGTGTGAAATATGCACCATTATTGTGCAGATTTATTAATAAAATTCAGCATTTTTAAGAGTACAACCGAAAGAACTTTCAATTGTTAACATAAAATTCAGTACCTAAAGGAGGCACGTTAATAGAATGTCTAAATAATTCGTGGCATCGATAAGAATTAACTTTTAGAACAAAATAACCGTACTATTTCTGTAAAATTAATTTACATACAGTAAAAATAAAGTTAAAAACTACAAGAACCCCTCAAGGATTTGTAAAAACAAAGAATTTTGGAAGCGAGATGTTTTTTTTGAATTCTAAAATAAAGAACTTACCTTTTTATATGGTATAAATATTCACACTCAGTCTAAAACAATACATCATATGACAATGGCACGTTACAGATACACACCACGTTGGAGTTAACTTTTAATTAACCTTCAAGTTTGAAGAAACTGGCATTTTCTAATGTTTTTACTTCAAAACACAACTACTGAATTTAAACTAACACAAAATAAGCATTCCTGTAAGGTATATTGCACGAAACAACACCACGTATCTCTCCTGCGTGAAACCCAAACAATCCAAGTAAGCAAGTTCGAACAGATCTGTAAGATTGCCTTCGGGTTGCTAAACACAGGTTAGTTTGGCCAGGGATGCCATGCATAAAAAATTATCGCCTCATTGGCGAGAAAAATATTTTAATTTTGTGCAAAAAAATCGAATGTTGCCAAATGGGGGGGTATATCACATCTGTACCCAAGAAATTTATGATTAAACATTTATATTTTAAAACTTGTACAATCTTTTTTAGTTCATATTTTTAATTCAAAAATTGTAATTCATTGTTTTTAAGTCAATTATTGCACTATATTTTAAGCACTTTCTTTTGCACACATGCATAAATGTTGAAAAATTTGGTTTATGGAAAAAAAAAAACCTTGTGCATACAAATTGAAATTTTTAACGAAGAATTTATTTTCTACATAATTAGATTAAAATCAGCTGCATAAAGTTGCATAAAAATTTATACTTGAATGTTCGCATTGAATAAATATATTATAGTCAAAAAAAGAAAAAAAAAATTGATACTTTTTTTTCTCTTTTTAATATTTTAGCACAAAATATATTTTCCCAAAAAATAGTCCCTGCTTTCATTTGCACACATGCATAAACATAGGGAAATTTGGTTACTATTATCAAAAAAAAAAAAAAAAAAAAAAAAACATGCATACAAATTGAAATTTTAATCAAGAATTCAACTTCTATGTAACTAATCAAAAATCTATGTAAATATCTATGTAAAATCAGCTGCACAAATAAGTTGAATGTTCAGATTGAATAAATAATCAATATAAAACATTGCTTTGATACGTTTTAAGACACAAAATGTGTTCCCAACCCTGGTTTTGGGGTTACAAGGAACCCCTTTTTTCCATGCAAAATAAGTAAGCTTATTAATGAAGACATCCGAAAAGCTTTTCATTCATGATCTCACATCTTTTGCATTGAAAAAAGGGTTCCTCCTTGTAACCGCGAAACATCTATATGCAGTAATCTGCAATTTTTGTGCAATTAAATGTTGTTATATCTTATTTTACAGCATTAAATGCAACAACTTCCTAACAAGTAAACCTTTTTAAATCAAAGTGAAAAGATACTTACCTTATCATAAAATAGTACTGCTGTGTCGGTGTTCCTTATTTCTTGTTCTTTATTATTCATGATCATTACTACGCTTGGCCAATGTGATAAGTGTTTTTCTTGAGTAAAACAATTCTGGATTTTAAAAAAAGGAGAGAAAGTTGAAGTACTTTTAATTTTATAAGTAATAAAACATTGCCATACAATAAACTGAACATGTATTTTTGTCTTATACAAGAGAACTTCTTACCAGGATGCCATACAAAAGTAACAAATGAAAAAAAAAAAGAAAAGAAAAAAAAGCACAATGAGTTGCATTCAAAAATGCATAGAAAAATATGTGGATGCATAAATTATTTGCCCTTGTGTCCCCGTTATGAAATAAGAGGTTCATCTACCGTTTGCATACTAGTTATCTTCAAATTTTTAATTTTGTCACTTACATCCTTTGTTTCTCACTGCCTGAATTATATTTGATCGTAATTGCTAGGGAATCTTTGCTATAAACAAAAACTATTCATTTAAAATGCAGTTTCCTGCAGACATCTCTCATACATTTTTTGGAAAAAAAAAATCAAAAACTTATTATAATTTAAATTTTCTATCTGTAAATAAATAGGCATTGAATAATTCTCTTTTAGAATGAAAAATTCTATTCTTTTTTTTGGATTAAACTAGTGAAAACTATCTCCCCCCCCCTCATTTTGTTTCAAAACTCTGCGACAGTAGTGGCCGCTAAGATCTTGGGACCTAGTGGCCACTAGCACTTAAAAAATATCTAAGTCTTGATCTTTGTTCCCCCTTGTAACCCAGAAAAACGTGCATGCAATTTTGTGTGAATTAACGTTGTAATATTTTGTTTTCCTTCTCTGCACAATGCAATTTCTTTATTTCTTATGTATAGTATTCCTATTAGAAAAAAAAAAGAGTTACATTGCTAAAGGTTTTAAAACAGTATTTTGTGATTCCTGAAAGTTGTTAAAATGTTGAGTCGTCTCCTTGTGGCACTGACAGGTACCGCTACCCAAGTGTGAATCACCCATTGGAATAAAACTTCCACATCAATAAAAGAATTAAAACTTAACCTGTGCCTTTTTCTTTTCTTTTTTATCAGCAACAAACAATTTTAACAAGGTGAAATTTACCAGTAAATATTGGATAATTAGGAATTAAAGGGTTCAATATATACTTTTATTTTAAATTTTTACTACATAAACTTAAATAATGATAGACAATTTTAAAAAAACTAAACAAACTACAGTTGACACGTTTCAGGATTTTTCAGAAAATGCCATTTAGGACGTAATCCATCCCTCAAAATCTTACCCCGTTGCGCGACTAGTTGACTATGAGCAATTCTAAGTCAGAAAATGTCCGATTTCAATTAAATTTGGCATGAAGGAACCATGTGACAAGTAAGTAATCCTGACAATTTTTAGATTTCTATTTTGAAAATTGTTTGAAATACAAGTAAGTAAAAACTCAAAATTTTCCAAAAAATAAAAAGTGTGTTCTTACAAATGACTAACTTTTCTCCTTATTATAGTAAAATGATAATTCGAAAAATATTGTAAAATTGAAAAATAGAGCTTCTTATTGCTATTTAACATCACCTTTTTACGATAAATTTAAGTTTTAGGATAATTCACCTTATCGGGATAAAGTTGCAAAGGATGATTTATCTCTTATAATAGTATTTTCAGAAAAATCTAGAAACATGTTAACTTAGGTTTGTTTAGTTTTTTTCAAATTTTCAATCATTATTTGAATTTTTGTAATTTAAATTAAAAATAAAAGGACATATTGAACTCTTTAATTCCCAATTATCCAATATTTAGGGGCAAATTTCACCCCGTTCAAGGCATTTATTGCCAATAAAAAAGAAACACAGGTTCAATATTTTTTCGTGTCCTATCGATGTGCTACGTTTTATTCCAATCTGTGATTCACACTTGGGTAGGGTTTCTAGTGGGATCTTAAATTGTAGCTATAGACTGTATGGAGAGAAATCTCTAATACCTAACTTCAATGACCTTTTTTTTTTTTCTTTTTTGAAAAATTTTCTCATCTTACCTAATTTGTTAGCACAAGTATAAAGAAGAGTGGGACACATATACTCACTGATGGATAAGATATAATAGGAGGAAAAGAATCCAATCCTTTAGGAGATTCATAATGTTTTTCTGGGCAATTATATCCATGGCCTCTATAGTCATCTAATCCATTTGTGTCCAAAACAATGGCCACGCATGAAGCATCATATTTCTTCTGAAAAGTTACTATTCTAAAGAAAAATAAAACCTAAGTAAATGCGTATTGCATTAAAAGATATTTCACAAAATATGAACTTTAAGATGGTTATAATTTTCATAAACTACATTGGAACCTTGACAACCCAGCATCCCAAAGGAACATGAAAACATGTCCACTTAAGGTGAGAAACCAGTTAAGGAGGCAGAAATTTTAGTGTTTTTTGTGATTTTTTTCACAGGGAAGGAATAATCAGAATTTGCTCATACTTGAAGGATATTATTCAAGGATATTTCATTACTCTTAATAATTTTTTTAAGTAATTTCTGCCAGAAATAGAAGAGTTAGAAGCTGATGTTCATGGATGGTCGCCATCAGAGCTTGTTGCTGGTGTGCATTCCTGAAGTCACAATTTTTATCTGTAATCATTATAATTTTTCATCGTTAACATCATATTTTCTCAGAATATGAACCCCCCCCCCTCTCTCTATATATATATACATATATACAGTAGAAGACCGTTATGACGCGGACCTGTATAACCCAATTCTCTATAAACCACACTACTCACAGTAAACAGAAAAAAGCAGATGGCTCTTGAAAATGCAGCTGTTATGCAAACCATGAAGCTAGCAGAATTGCAGGATTTTGATTGTGAAACATATTTACGTGTGAATAACTAATTGTAATATTGCTTTAATACGCATTGCAGATAAAACTCATTCTGAAGGGCTAATGTATATATCTATTCTGAATGTTAGTTTCAAAATTTGTGAAATGATCTATATAACGCAAAAACCTGTATAATGCAAAAGCTCTGGTCCCAAGGTGTGCGTTATAACGGTCTTCTACGGTATATATATATATATATATATATATATATATATATATATATATATATATATATATATATAATTCTGGTTAAAAAAATAAAACATCTCATGCTTTTGAGGTGTTAGATCACAAAATTCATGTTTTTCAACCATTTTTGTTCACCATTTTTCCATTTAAAAAATATTTAAAAAAAAATATCATCCCAGAATAAGGTTTTATTAGAGTATAATTGAATAAAGAATATTCACACAAAAGTTCAGAATGATTCGCCAATAACGTTTTGTGCCAGAATGCACACCAGTTGAAAAAAGTAGTTTTTAGAAAAACGCAATTGAAAACAACACCTGTGAACATTTTTGAATCTCCACAGTTTTTCGAGTGCTTACAGCATCAGAACTAATCAGAATTTTGAATTGAAATTTTGGTAACATATTCTTGAACTACATACATTTTTATTAACATTTTATGACAATAAAAAAATGGATTTTTTGACCCGTCTAAACTGGTTTTTTAATTCCTAAAAAGTTTCTGCATCACCTACTTACTGATGTTAACATTCACATTCAGAAAATCAATTTCAGCAAATAAATTTTCTTCTCGTTTTTTTCTTTGTAAAGTACATAATAAATTTATGAATATTTTTTGAGCACCTAGTGAGGAATCAATTCATAAATTTTGAAAAGAGGTGAAAAATGCTTCTTGTCAGCCAGGTCTGTTAAAGATAAAAAGGCCTGCTTACAACATGTGAACAGCAACATGTCATGGAGCTTTCTTTCTCTAGAGGACTTCCATGAGTACAATCCTCACCTTTTAGAATAGCACTAGCACGTGGCTGACTCCCCTGGACAAAATATGAAATTATCTAAAAAAGCTTTCTAGAAAAGGATTGACTGACGAAGAAAAGGCAACGTAAAATTCTGAGAAGAGGTCAATATGAAAGAACGTTGGTAGCAAAAATTGTGGACTAGAATAGCAATTGGATGTCGACTTATAGCGTCAAGTTACCAAAGTATTGTTTTCTAAAATATATTCAACATTTGAACATTTAAAAAAACATATCTATGAAAAGAAATTTAGTTTTATTACACATCTACATAGGAAAGTAATAGTAAAAGCTATGATCCAATACATAATCAATACATTTTAATAGATTAGTTTCATAGAATTAGCAACCAGGATAGAAAAATACATTTTTTTTTTGTAAAGTTTGACTGACTGTAGGAAGAACAGACATTTTAACTATGTTTATAAATTTTGAGTTGTCAATATAAATTAATGCTTAAGTATCACAAAGAAAATATCAATATTACTTTCAGATAGTAAAAAAAAAAAAGGTAAAGAAAAATACTTAAGTAGTTTTGTTAAAAGAACATTCACTTATATAAAAAATTAAATGTAACAATATAATTATTCATAATGTTGATTTTACCTGATAGCAGAGCATATTACATAAAATCACGAAGTGTCAGTCCCCCCAATTTCCCCTAACATCCATTTAATATTATTTTGTTTTTGTTGAATAATTAAAAAAGTATCGTAATTATCAACCAGAAAGAAACTAACTTGCTCTCTTTTGAAAACAATCTCGTTAGATTCAGAGAGATAAATTTTTTTTTATGGCTTGACAGAAATTCCTGCATTTTTTACTATTTTACTGGAAATATTTTAATTGCAAAATAAGAATCGATCTTATCTAAGCAACCTAAAGTGTCATGGTAACCAGATTCCACAATAAAATACTGCCATGAAATCCAGAGTCACTTAACATTAAGATTACTGTATGAGATCCCGAATTTCAGAATCCCAAACTATTTCCCTTTAATACCTAAGGGAAAAAAAAACTTATTTTAACCTAAAAATATTTTTTTCTGCATTTTTTTTTTTGCAGTTGTAATAGTTTAAAATTGTTAACGCTCAGCAATTGCTTGTTGAAAATACATATAGAAGTTCAGCATTAAAAAAAAATTCCTATGCCATGTGTTATGCGTAAATAAGCATTTTACTGCAATTGTGCAGTAATCTTTTAACGTCCACTTTCGGTTAATGATAATTCTTTTTTCTTCTCCTAAGTTTGCAATACAAAGCCTATTGAACAAAGTACAATACTTTTTTAACTAAAAATATAATTCATTTATTCTGCCGTGCTAAGCACAAAAGTGGTATCTACACTTTTTGTCAAAATTGAGTTATTGTCACGAGGTGGTTCTTTATAACATGGTTTACCCCTATGCAATGTTTTATTGTCATTTGTGAACTAGAACTATTTTTTAAAAAAATCTAAAAAAGTGAAATCTGGATCAAATACATGGAGGCGTAAAACTTTAAATAATAGTTTTTCGGTTTGACCTCAGCTGCAAATACGACTTTTGCCCTTAGCACGGGCAGTATTGTACTCATTGTTTCATTGCATAGTAATAAAAAGCAGCATCTGCGCCTACATGAGGCTGCAAATTATCTCTGACTTTTGTTTCAATATAATGAAGTATATTTTCTTTCAGATTGATCAAAAATAAAAGGAATCTGGCTTGAACATTAGCGAAACCAGAAAAAAACGTGACAAATACCAGACAACAGGAGTTTTCACTATTTTTTGAGTTGGAATCAAAAATTTAGAAAATTCCAACATTCAGAAATTTGTGGTCCCGAGCATTCTGGATCTCATCTGCATGTGTCATAAATTTGGAACTTAAAAAAAAATAGCGTGATATGAGGGGTGTTGTGAAATCTGAGTGTCACAATAAGGAGGTTTCACTGTATTTAAAATGCTCCTTCAGACTAATGAGGCTAATGATGTTAACTAATATGACTGTAATCAAGCCACATGTTATAGAAATTTATTTTTATAAGAAAAAAAAATTAATACTTCTATTAAGAAATCAGAATGACTTAATGAAATTCATAATATTTAATATTCCACAGAACTTTTTCATTATTCTCTGTTTAAGTCACCATAACAGAATTAAAAGAAAAAAAAAAACTTTTGCCTGATGTTTAAAGTGTTCTCGGAGCTTCTGCTTTGAATAAAAAAGCCAAATTTATGCATTATAATTCATTACAAAATTTCTATATTTTTCAACCACTTTAAGGTACTTAATAAATTTAAAAAAATACTCCAATACTTTTTGACAGATAAAATAAATAAATTTAAGCTATAAATTGTTTTTTATAAATTGCTGAATATGTAAAAATAAAACAACTTCTGAAAATCTTGTTATTTTTCTCAGGGAGAACACAAAAAGGGACTTTGGACACAAAAAGGATCAGTTTGGTTGGTCACAAAACTGATAAAAATTGGACTTCTAAGGACCAGAGGAAACTGGACTTAACAATCACACACTAGGCTCTGCTACACTTGGAATGTTTCTTTTTACACCAGTAAAAAATTCCCTCGAATTGAGTACAAGATTCATACACTTGAAGTTAAAAAAAACTCCGACTTTTCCAGGTTATTTTTTTTAGAAAATTCCAGGTTACTTGCTTCATTCAAAACAAAGTTTAAATAGCAATATTTTATAAATAACTAGAGGACAAGACAGACATTGTTCTGTTCAAACTCTGTAAATTGAAAAGTTGAAAAATTTCAATCAAGTATCAAATGTTTGAACTTCTTTGTTGACAAAAAAGAGTGAAAAGAAAATGTTTTAAGCTGCTTGGTGTCAGAATGCGTATATTTATTACAACTTGATTCATGTAATGCCCCACTGAGCAGCTGTGTTTTATTAACTATTTTTTCTCGTGTACTTGAAAGATCTATATAAAATTTATGATTTGTTCTTTCAGCCATACTCAAAGGACAAAAATCGTCCTCAGATATTACGTGTAAAAAAATAACTATCCATCTAAAACAAATGGCAAATCCCGCTGCAATGTCCCCATATGAAAAAGAATAAAACAATCGAAAGGATATCATTTGAAAAAATGATAAAGGTTAAAACAGTTCCATGAATAAGCGAAAACCACTCACCCCCCCCCCCTGCCGATATAATACAAATGTTCTTCAACTTACACAACTCTTTAAAAACCAAAAACAATTCTTTGCAATTTAAAATATTTCTCGAAATAAACAAAAAATACAATAAATTACACTAACAGTAGCTTTAAAATGCAAATAAATAATCCTGCAACTCTATTGTTTATGGCCAAAGTTGCTAAGCCACCACATTACTGTAATCCAGCCGATCAGTGAGCGAAGCGAACTTTGATCGATTAGCGGTCCGATCTTTTGAACGAAAATTTTTAAATCCCGTTTTCCTCACTGAGCATTCTCGCTTGCTATCTTTGGGGATATTTTCGTTAGAGATCTTGAAATTTCTCTGCGTACTTGAATGATCTTCATATATTGCCAAATTTGTTCTTTCCGCCAAAGATAAAAATCTTCCACTGCACTTGTGTACAGAACTACCCTGTTGTAATTCCACATCTTTTCCTTTAATAATGTTACTGATTAGTTTGATAATCCTTAAAGTATTCTTGCCATTGGTGCCAAAATTCGGATGGGTTTGTGAGCCGAGAGACAAATGTTGCTAGGTACGGTACTTTTGGTTAGTGAAAGAAACCCAATTTCTTCCAGTGCTTAGCTTTAAAATAGTATATCACGGGATCTAAAATCGTTGCTTTTAAGAAATGAAGGCTTCACACTCTCTCTCTACGTTTTATCTATTCTTCATCGACATATCACAGTGGGAAATTTCATTAGGAAAAGCAGAGCTTACTTTCTTATTGTCCTTTGGCAACGGGTTAAATATTTATTTCAGTTCTCGCTCAACAATAAGTTAAAATAAAATATTAATCATTTGGGAGATATAACCATCCAATGTTTAAATTAATTAATTAATTAACAAAAACGTTTCCGATTCGATCCATCGCGCTTCAATACCATGCCTTGTCACAACTTAATTACACACAAAAAATTTGATCAAAATCGTTCCAGCTGTTTAAAAGCCTTATGGTGACAAACGTCTGCACAGAAGATTTTTATATATTAAGATTAAAATTGTTTACAGTAGAAATGTATAAGAACTGAAACTTTTCCCCTTTAATTAAAAAAAAAGGATTTTTTTTCTTTTCTTTTCTCTCTCAAAGTTTTAAGTTTTATTTAACATTTTGTTCAAAACTGTTTTAATTCATTTACTACTTGTTGAAAACAAAGTACTTTCATCTTATTTTAGCTTTTCTTTGATGTCACGTGTTATGCATAATATTAGCGTTACCTTTTAAAATCCGCTTTTGGTTTACAATACTTCTTTTTATTTTTTTACTAGTATATAAAACAAAACATATTAAGCAAAATACAAAGCTATTTTTCAGTATAAACATGATTAAACTTGTTCCATTGATTGGCATACAATATAATGCACAATAAATTACAAAAATCAACATCCGCCAATCCTAGGCCAGTGCCAATAATTATTTCATAAAAATTAAAATTTTTATTTTCTAGAAAATAATTAATTTTTAAAAATTCATAATTTATTGCACATTTTATGTTACTTTCAATAGCTTACATTGAGATAAACATACAATTCTGTTTTTGAAAATTTATATCTACTTTCATCGTGCAAGTGATCAAATATGGCGATTTAGTAAAAAAATTTAAGATAATAAGTAGATTTTTTGAATTTATAGCATAAACTTAGGCACTTAAAAAGTCTTGTGTACGTCAATCTTGGGAATGACCAAATATGGCAGCAACGCCAAAAAATAAGAAAACTTTTTGACTTCGTAGCATAAAAACAATTTAAAATAAAAATTCTTCATGGAACTACAATTCAGTTGAAAACTTTTTAGCACATTTGCGTCCAAGGCAATGATAAGATTAAGTTTTAAGAACAAAAATTTTCATTTCTCAAGAAAATTATTTAAAATTAAAAAATAAATAAATAAACAATTTGCAGCACATTTTGTGTTATTTTCCTTTGTTTTACAGTTAAAGAAATCATCTTCTTTTGCTTTGCTTTTGTTAACTTAGGCATTTAAGGATCGTGTCTACTTCCATCTTGTGAATGACCAAAGATGGCATCTACGTTTTTTCGGTATCCACTTTTTTTTTTATTGCCAGCGACATTTTGCCTCAAAATTTTTACATTTTTATTCAAGAAACATTGATAAGAATGAAGATTAGATCTCATAGAACAAAATTCGCTGGTAAAAAATTGAAAAAAAAATTTGGGGGGCAAATTTGGAAAATTTCCGTGACTTTTCCCTGAAATTTTTAACTATGTCATTTCCCCTGACAATTCCAGGTTTTCCCGGAGCGTACGAACCCTGAAGTAACTTTAGCTGCACTGAAAATATTTAAAATTTAAAAATTATAATTTCAGAACTATAAGACAATATTTACCTTGAGAAATAGTCAACTGATGCTTTGGAACAAAAAGTCTTCATATCTATAGGTGTTGTTTGCTTGCTTAAGATTTCATGGAAATATAAAGCAAACTGAAAATTGAAAAAATACATTTTTCAACATTTAAAATTTATTTCTATAAAACAGCTGCATCAAATATAAAAGGTTTGATGAAAAAATCTTATATAAGTGATGCACATTTAATGCAGCAAAAGAAGACAATTATGTAAGCGCTATTTTCTAAAAAAGAATGGTACATAGTTAGCTCATGTTAAATTGTAAACAATTTGCAGGACTTTATGATGGCTGGTCCATTACCATAACTGTATACAGGATTAAATAGGGAGAGTCTAAATAAAAAAAACCAAGTCATATTTTGAAGATTGTAAAACACTTTGTTAAAGATACACCATGTACTAAAATGTCACATTTATCTTTTAAATACATGCTACTGTTAGAGCATATAACTTAGCTATTTCAAAGAATAGTTGGATATTTCATGAAATAACTAGACAAGTCAGATAAGTCATATGATACTTGAAGTTACATACCTTACCAGTTATTCTATATATATATATATATATATATATATAATATATATATATAAACTAATGGCTGTTAAAGTGAAAAATAAACAATTCAAAAGAGTTTTCACAACTTAACTGATCATAAATTATTTAAATCTTTCGAAAAATGCATTTTATCCCTATTTCAAACGAATAATCGATACACAATAAGGAAAAGATGATGTTATGCTCATATGGCTGACATTAGTTAAAGCAACAGAAAGAAGCCTACACAGACACGTCATTGCAAGGCAGCTATGATCGGTTAAAAGCAGTTAGAACCACTTCAAAAGCTTTTTTGAGTGCCATATATCATACTTTAAAGATGAAGTGGTCAAGTAATCGCTATACAGGGGGGGGGGGCGTTGACCCCCCCCCCCAAAAAAAGAAGTTTTGGTTAGACATTTAAATGTTTGTTTATATTTAAAAATTTCCAAAAAATATTGTTCCAAAACTCAAATGTCTTTCATATGCATATTAATTGCATAAAACGCTTTCATAATAGATAACCCGACGACTTGAACATTAGCACAAATAGCGCAAAGCTCCACATGAAAGTTTTTGAACCCTCCCCGAAATTATTTTCTGGTTACGTCCCTGTCGCTAACTCTACAGAATAGCTAGTTAAATCATAGAATTCAACAGTTTTAAAAACTTTAACCATTTTATTCAGTCCCACAAGATAGCTAATTATTCTGCAAAATAACGGATTGCACTTTATTGGTAACATATATAGACATTGTAGGCACACACACACACACTTAAAACCACCAAATGAATCCTCACATTTTTAAAAATTGCAGAAATACCTGATTTATTGTCCTGTAACTTTCGGCATGTAAAGGCTATGCTTAAACCTGCACATTCCAGTAAAAATTCAATCACCTATACAGTTAGAGAACAGTCAAACTGAAAAAGTAAATCTTTTATCGCCCTGCTTTATAAAAAGCTTGGAATCGGCTGTATATCTTACAATTAGTTTTACTTGCTATGTATAATTATTCTATAAATTTTGGAAACGATTCTCTTATATTCACAAAGACAATCATATTTCTTTCAGAAATATCAATTCTCTTCCTAAAATACATCAAACTTTTAGAAAACTTGAGACTTTACAAAGAAACTTCATACTGAAATTTGAAATAATAATATTTGTCAAAATGGTGATGGGGGTATAATTCTCCAGCATATTGCATGAGTAGTAATAGCCCAAGTTTTGCTAAGAAAACTAATAATTCAAAGCTAACTGTGATGTGTAAATAGAGCAGCCAAACTATTAATTAGAAATTCATTTTCTGTTGCATGAACCATCTTAAACTAAGTGATGAAAAAGTCCTATTATAAACAATGACAAGTTTATTAACGATTGTATAAATTAGAATAAAAAAAAGTTACTAACTCAAAGCCATATTCAAAATTAAATTTCATCTAAAACTATATTTAAATTCAATCTATTCCTGTTTACTAATCCCAATTTACTATTACCGAAGTTTGTATCAAAAAACATTCATGATCTGAATTTCTAAATACTTGATACTAACATCCATTCAAGATACTTTACGAATACTAAGTTCGGATAATGCTTGAAGATTTAATCAGATCCTATCTATCGACGATCAAAAAACTAAGTCCCATTAATATATTCTGATAAATATGAACAGGGAACTCGGTGGCTTAATAATGCCAGAGAGTCAAAAACTCCAGCAGGACGAAACTGTATCGCGTAAAGTCGTTTACTGTATCTTGTAACTAAGTGAATTTTTTTTATTTACCATAATATAAGTGTCCTAAAGAAGAAAATCCAATGTTCCCACCCTAAGACTTGCACATTTTTTTGCAAACAGAGAACGAAAAACGTCAAAATTGAAAAAACTATTCATTAATAATAACATATTCTGTCAAAAGATGGCGCTGTGCTTATTTTATTAAAGGATAAAAATAATAGCTAACTTCGATTTAAATAAAGGGAAAGGATGTTTTTTTTCTTACTGTTACATTGAACATTTTTCATCGAAATTGAACTAAAAAGTTAGTTTCATAACTTATTTGCTTTTATTCACAGAGTAGTTTTTGATAAATAATATGGCGGCGCCCATGAAGCAATGTTGCATTCATGTAAATTGAAGACAAAAATGGAAAAGTCATCCCATCTTTCCACCAAAAGTTTTGCTAAAATTAAATAATGCAAAGATCTTTGGCTTGAATTAGAAGGTAAAGAAAACTGAAACTTAAAATGTAATAAATTTAAAAGCATTGGGTAGCGTTTTTGGTTACCATAGGGGATGTTACACGCGCTTTACTGACAAAACGAAAATAAATCGAGCCAGAAGACGATTAAACCAAATGATAACACTAATCAAGCAGGTGACCAAGACTAAAATGCTCATCAATATTTTCACACACAGGTATTTCCCCTACATTTGAATTATTTGAAAAAGAACAATATTTTAAGGAACACCACTCCTTAAAAAGAAATGAGAAATGTTGATACAAAACTCTTCCTAAAACTGACAAGTTTGCTTTAATACATGCATTGTTAAATAACTTTGGAGAGGATAACGTTTATGTAAATGTACTTGACACATTAACTGTTAATAATTGATGGAATGATGATGTTACAGCAGATGAGTTCAATCCCGGAGACTTTTGGACGACTTGCATCAAAATCGTTATTTAATGTGATAAATATTGCTTGTTATCATAGAGCAAAAAATGTACATTTTATAACGTATACGTATCCTTCACTGAGTATAAAGAGCTATGAACGCCAAAGAAGATTCAAGGAAAACATAACTGTAATTAAAACTGCGAGTTCGGGGCAAAAAAGCCCCAGAACAGTTTAAGAAATTTCTTCTCAGTGAGAAAAACGAAGAAGAGTTAACGGAATTTTTATTTAATCAATGAAAAATGTCCTCTTTTAACAACTTTAAGGATACATGAAATACAGAATATATGTATTTCTGCTTTAGCCCTGGCTATTAGGCGGTAATTTACTGAACTTTAAGGATGTTACAATTTTTTTCCCACATGGTAAATTTTGCCATCAATTTAACCCTTTAGACAGCCAAGTTCATTCTGAAGAGAAAGATTCTCTAATTTCAAATCACGAAGAGGCAGACACAAAAAATCTCTTCATTCAGCTTATGCTTTTAAGTCAAGTTACATTATACTTGTAAAGTGTTGCAACACTGATGTTTTCATTTTATGCTTTGCAATGAGAAAACATTTTAAAGGCTGGGTATTTATTCTACCAGGCATGCATAAATATCCAAGCACAATTGATGTGTCACTTGTAGCCCAAA